>NW_028291981.1:0-51007 GCF_963383615.2 Lipophrys pholis | reverse complement strand
CCCAACCCCAACCCCAACCCCAACCCCAACCCCAACCCCAACCCCAACCCCCCACCCCAACCCCACCAACCCCAACCCACCAACCCCAACCCCAACCCCCGAGGAACGGCGTTGATATGCCAGCTGAACGAATGAAATGAAATGACAATAAATGATCAGTAATAAGGTTTGACCGCTGCGAGTCTATAGTTCCGTAGTTCTTCTAGTCTTCTCTTTGATTCCTGCAACTCCAGCAGCCTTGACTACCTGCACATGTACTACTCTTTGTCACGCAGACTATGTCCGTCGTGATGCTAACGGACAGATTGCTACTGCTGGATTAGACTCGAGCGAGTGGATGCTGCTGGTTGGCGCTATTGATGAGTGATTGGTCTGCATATCTCAACAGTGTGTTCTTGCTTGGCATGGGGTGCTATCTGACTACATGAGAGTATACCAGTTTTTTGGTTGTGGGGTGTCCAGTTTTAAAAAGTGGTGTCAAAGAAGGGAGGCCTGATGTTGAGGTCAGTTTCTTCAAGGGGTTGGGTTCTGTCAGCTGAGGATTGGATGCTTTGCTTGAGCTGAAGGAGCCGATGATGCAGCTGCTAAGTGCGCTACTGCCTCTAGACCTCCAGATTTCTCGAAGGCAGGCCAGACGCTTTGTGCCCTAGGCATAATTTTATGAATAAATTTATTTGTACATAATCAGAGCTGCCGCTGCTTGAGCAACCAGTTGTTGATCTCCTCCTTTGATATCTTCTCCCTGCCCTCAGCTAGGAGCTTGGCTTGTTCCTTGCCTAGCTCAATTGCCCGTTGACCCCTTCACCTGCTGAACTGCATCACCTACCCAGCCAGCTGGTATGCCCTCTCTCGACCAGCTTTTCGATTTAGTTGAGCAGATGGTGAGTGGAGAGGGGGCAGCAGGTGAGCTGATTTGACCTGGTACTTTTAATGGTACTTGCGAATGATGTTTTTGAGCTAGATGTAGTTAAAGGTCTTGATGTAGTTGTCGTAGTCTTAGAGCTTGAGAGGGTTGCCCTCCGTCTGCATCAGGTCCTTGAATCTCATCACTAGTTCGTGCTTGATACTGGCTGCGAGTCCTTCTGACAACTCCTTCTGAACCAATTTGCCCAGAAACCGGATCAGGTGCACCTCCGCCATGATCTTGTCGTAGTTGTTCTTTGGAGATCTGGGTGACGTAAGAGGGAGAGGAGGTGTATTTGATGAGCTAGGCGTGATCATGAGTTGAGGTGTTATAGGGGACACCTACTACGAATTGCCTTTGAGACTTTACTTGTTCTAGCACCTCATCTCTTTCTTACTCCAACGAGGGCTGAGCTGGACCCAAGGATGCTTGATCGTGTCAGCCAGTGAAAAGCGCTTCTGAGGCTCGATATCCAGCATGCCCTTCAGCAACTGCTACAGCTGAGGAGACAGTTAGGCAAGGCTGAGTGGCCCTTTGTGCTGATGTTGAGCAGCAATGATCTCTACGAGGTGGTTGTCCAGGGGTGCTTGCCGTACATGATTTCAAAGAGGGTGACGCCGAGTGCCCAGAGGTCAGTCTTAAAAGTGTAGATATTGGAGGAGAGGCATTCAGGGGCCATGTAGGCAGGAGTGCCCACGTTGTAGTTGCAGCGTTGGGACCTGCCCTCCAGGAAGATGGAGAATCCGAAATCTGCTATCTTCCACACCCCGCCCTTCTTCAAAATGTTATCCGGCTTGAGATCCCGGTGCAGGATGCTGAGACTGTGCAGATGTTCGACTCCGTCCAGGATATCACAAAACATCTACCGTGGCTAGCTGTTCGTCCACTCTCCCCCTGCTCCTCATGATTTCGTCCTTCATGGTGCCTGACTCGCAGAGCTAAGTGATGATGTAGTGTTAGGTGGGGGTGTCAAGGTATTGTTTGAACAGGAGGATGTTGTGGTGCTGGTGTTAAGTGAGTTTGTGCATGATGTGTAGCTAGTTGTCGAGAAGGGTAGTTTTGAGGCCAGTGCACTTGGACTTGTTGATGACTTTGACTGCAAGTTTCTGTCCCTGGTAGTATGCGAGGCAGACGTAGGAGTTAGCACCTTGTCCGAAGACCTGAGTAGCGTCAATGGCGAACTAGTTAATCTTGCGCATGAATATTATGATGTTTCCAAAAAAGCAGAAGATATCCTTTTATCACCTAGATATTAAATTATAGAATTACGATCAGGACAGATCAGAGCCGGTTAGAGTAGGAGAATGCCTTCCTTGATGCCTTGTCTGTCCCTCAGATACAGACCTTAGCCAATAGATGACCATCCACTCCAGACTTCACACTCACCACTGCCAAGAAGGTCTGACCTGGAGCTCATGTCTCTGCATGTGCTAGTAAGGATGACCCAAAACAAACTGAACCACACGGTTCAACATCATTTTTTATATCATTACTATGCTCAAATCCATCCTCAAACGTGGGTTCAGGTAGATACGCGGCAGGATCAGCGATGAGGCCTTTCTAGAAAAGGCACGACCGACCAACCTGGTGTCCGGTGATGCTCCTCCTTCCGTGTTCAACAAGGTGAGGAAATATCCCAGTTAGTACGTGCCCTACGACATGGGCAACACAGATTTGTCACTGATGCTGGCAGTGGGGATAATGATATGGCTGGACTACATGGTGGAGCACTAGCTGAAGGCAGTCACTCACCAGACGACCTCTCCTCACGGAAGTTCTATCCTCCTTGAATACCAACCTAGTATGTGCATTATTCATATGGATTTGTTGGATAGTGAGCGGACCAGATCATTCAGGTTCACCAAGCACCTTGAGGCTATAGCTAGGGCTAGGGGCAGAGTGGACTTGACTCCTCCCTACAAGCCACACCCAGTCAACCTCAAACTCAAAGAAATTAAGAACTAGCAGTTCAAGCAGCAGCACAAGGTCAACCTTATGCTCCCTCAGCAAAGTCATCTCAGTCAAGAAGTAGCACGGACTGGTATTCAGCTTAGAACGTGGTAGGAGTATGACCCAGCTGCTCTAGAGGAAACAAAGGGAGAAGCAAGCCGCAATAGATCGAGAGAACGAGAGGCTGAGCAAGCGGCTGAACCAGATTTACAACCTACCCCCGAAACGAGTTCTCTCCTGTATGTTAGGAAACCCCTACATCAAACGCACCATCAATAGAAATTGACTGTCAAACAATAATAAACTCTGATGTAAAAGCTGCTGCTTGCGAAGTTCAACAACCAGCAGGAGAAGGCCAGAAAAAGAGGCAAGAAAGTACTGTTCGCCAATATGGCCTACTATCTCTACATCTACCTGCCCCATGTCCCCCATTAGCCGTTCATCCACTTCATCTAGCAGCACAGTACCTAAGCCAAAAAGGAAATCAACTTCGAGACCTTTCTACGATTGTATGCGGCTGTGGAGGGACTGAAGAGTGGAGAGTAGGCACCTACGATTGCCAGCCATTTCTTACTGAAGCGGAGAGAGTTGATAAGGCAGTAGGACAAAGAAGCCAAGCTGTTTGAGTACAAAAGGAAGGTGCGGAATGACCGTAAAGAGCGTAAGTAGATCTTAGATTAGTTCGACATCATATGCTGAGTCATTTAAATATGCATAGGTTTAAGGACAAACAGCAGCTCCTGCACTTTGTCAATGCTTTCTATTAGGATGGCCGAGTCACTGCACTCTCACAGCTGTCTGATGGCATGATCTTTGCTGAACTGCTTGCCATGACTGCAGGAGTTAGACTGCCTGACTCCCTTGTTGGCTCTGACAAGGAATCGGGGTGTCTCAAAAATTGGACCATTATTGACAAGTTACTCAGCAAAGAGGGGTACAGACTAGACCCTGAGAAGATGGCCAAGGGGAGGTTTTTCTAGTTGTGCGAGGTAGCTCAAATCGTGGCTGATTTGAATTAGAAGAAAAAGGCACAGCGACTGACCATAATCAAGTCCGTCCAGCCCAAGCCTGCTGTTAAAAAACTGGATAGAAGAAACTGTTCTAAGTAGCCCAACGATAAGAAAGGGGTAGGGAGGCTACTGCAGAAATCAGCAGAGAAGGATGTGAAGCAAGAGCAGAAGCCAAAAGAAATGATCTGCAAATCTGCCGTCACCAGCATCATCTACTCGAAGCTATCGCCCGAGTAGAAGATAAACGCTTTGTTCGTAGTGCTGGGACATCAGCAGCAGCAGCAACAAGCAAGCAGTGGCCAAGTGAAAGACAAGTGCGACATAATCCACCTGAAGCCAGACGAATAGAAAGGAGAGATCGGGCGGGCATCGATAAATAGCAACCTGTTAGTCAACGACCTCAGCACTATGTAGTGATTATCTCATTATGCTGAACTATCAAATCTCAAGCTCTTGTCTTAGCTGGGTTAGGAATTGTTTTATTTGCAGCTGGGATGGGTGGTCTGAAACTATCGCTATCTTCCCAACCAGCAGCATCGCAGGGAATTGCTCTAATCCTGCATGCTGCAGTGCCCTTTGACATGCCTTCACCTCCATCACTCCTCCATGTCTGTTCACAAACCCTATCTCCCTGCTCCCTCACAAACCCCGCTACCCTCTCCTCAACCTTCTCAATGTCCTAGTCAACCGGCAGCTCCAAGTCAGGTACTATCTCCCTGACCTTCTCAATGAACTCCTGAATCGTGATCCTCATCTCAACGTTCAGTTCTGCAGTGCCGAACATGTAGACCATCAGAACGGACAGCTCGTCCTCGTTGGTGAAGAAAGGCTCGGTGCTTAGTAGCTGGCACAGTTCTTAGATGGTCAGTTGGTTGAGCTTCTGCTCGTTGAGAGTTTAGACCACTGTGGTCGTGTTGTACCCGGCTGTGAGCATACGGAGGGCTAGCATCTCTCCCAGTGCTTTGATGTTTGATATCTTTGGTATGGGCTTGTCCTTGTGCTTTAACTACTCAGGATATGAAATGGTCTGCACAGCGGGAGAGGCAGCATGCTCCTACTAGTTGAATTACTCGTAGTCATAGCTGTCCTCCTCACGAGCAGATATCAACCCGAACAATTCCTTCTAGCCAGTTGGACTGCCCTTCTCATCAAGCTGAGGGGAGTTCTACTAAAACTCCTCCAGCTTGTACTCCTCCTCCTTGCTCATGCCTGCTTTGTCCGTTGGCTTGAGAATGGTAGGTGGTATGATGATGGTAGAGGTCTGTAGTGCTATATGAGTGGGCTAGTTTGTGATAGGGGGGTCGATGGTGTGGCTCTTCTGTAAGTAGGGTTTGGGCTGTTGTTGCCTTTGCTTAATCTTGGGTTTTAACTCAGCCATTCTGGAAGAGTTGTCAGGCTTCCTGTTCGTAGTTATTCTCGTTCTCCTGTCTCGACTCTCGATAGACCTGACTGGTGCAGCACTGGGTACTAGACCTCTTTGCCTCCAGTCTCTGGCATTCCACTCCCAACATCTCATTCTTGCTGCTTTAGTCCTTGAGTCTTCTTCTAAGAATGTCCACCTCTTTCTGCAGCCGGACGGTGTGAGCCTTCATTTTCTACTGGATGTCTGCATTGCTCTGGTATAGCTTCTTGTTCTTCTCTCGGTAGTGCGCCTGCTCGCACTTGAACTGCTGCACGAGATCTTGCTGCTAGCGGAGGTTTGACTCAAGGATTTCGCACCTTCTACGGAGCTGACTGTTCTGGAAGGTGAAGTTGGAATGCTCAAGAAGGGCGTTACGCAACTATTAGACTAACTGTAAAGAGAATCTCGTTCAGTCTACAGCTAGCTGACCTGCGTGTACTTGACAGTCCGCTGTCTCCTCAGGTTCTAAGCCCGCAGCATTGTGTTCTCTTCCTTTAGCCGGCTGACCATAATCTTGAGGGTGGAGATGGCTTGCTGAGGGTTGGTTTTTGTACCAGAGGAGAAGTAGGGCTTGGACCCCTTCAAGATCTACTTTTCGAGGTATGCTATCCTGGTTTTGAGTCTGCTGTTTTCATCCGAGTATGCGTTGATGTACTGCTTGAGGTGGAGTCCTTGCTCATAGAGCATTTCCTTCTCAACTGGCACCTTCTTCGGAATGATCCTGCCGTACTCAATAGCCAATCGATCTGACCGGTCCAAGGCAGGCTCTCGATAACACGATCTAGACACTTTCTTGGTCTGTAGTTCCATCATATGCGTATCAATGATTGATCAATGGCTCTCCGCCTTTTCAGGCACCTTCTCTGTCGCGCACTTGACCAGCGTATCCGCCTTGACGTGTGCACAGTTCTGCGTGAGGATGAACATGGCCGTGGTGCCTTCCAGCGAGGTGGACTGTGTCAGAATGTACTCGTAGTAGTCTTAGGTGCGGATGCGGATGTACTGCAAGTCGTTGTCGAGTGGGTAATCGGGGATGTTCACTTTGCGGACCACGTTCCAGAGGTCTTGGGACAGAGAGGCGATGTGCAACGTTTTCTCTTGCGACAAGCTGGGGTGCTTTTTGAGAGGGATGCTGTCCCCACTCAGCATGAGGTACCACATGGCTCCAGTGATGCCTGTGCACTGCTTGATCATGTCGTCAAGTTCACTCTGCTGGGAGGCCTGGTGAGAAAGAATACCATTTAATTTCGTACTGTTCATTGTATCAAAGGTCTCGCCAGGGCAATGTCTGCCCCTATTTCGCCACGCTGGCATGCAGCAGGCTGACATTCTTGCCCAGTTGTGTCCTGACTACCTGCGCGGGGAGGCTGGGTTGCTGTGGACTGCTGGGCAGGAACAAGGATTTTCTGCCTCTGGGTTGGCGCAAGAAGTTGAGCACGAATCGGGCGTTGAAGTTGGCTGACATCCCCTGCGCAATGAATTAATAATATAAGAATGCAGTCATCTCCCTGTCTAAAGAAGCAGCTAGGCATACTAAAGGCAGGGACTACAATGACAGGCAGGATCTTGATGGAGAATCAGTATCAAAAGGTGGTGGGGATGTCTGCTGCTGAGATAAAAGAGTACTTTGTCAGGTACATTCCACAGGAGGGCAGTGGACTGGCCATGAAATAACTGTTGAAAAACCCTGCCCTCCAAATCAGGCACTACAAAGGTGGACTCTACTGTGGCTGTCTGGTCAATGGACAGAGACATGGCCCTGGGATAATCCTGTACAACAACGGTAGGAAGTATGAAGGAGAGTGGTAGAGTGACTTCAAGCATGGAAAAGGGTACGAGCAGTTCCCCAACCAATCATGCTTCGAAGGAGTGTATGTCAAAGGCAAGCCGACAGGGATTGGCATTTACAAGTGGCCTTCAGGAGAGGTCTACGAGGGGGAGTGGTAGAATGGGTTGAAGCACGGGTCAGGGCTGTGGAAGGGACACCAGGGAGATTCTTATGTAGGGGAGTGGAGGAGCGGCAAGGCGAATGGCTATGGCGTACATACCTGTGTCAATGGGGATCGCTATGAAGGTGAGTTCAAAGACTGTCTCAAGCATGGAGAAGGCACCTAGAAGTTCAGCAATGGAGACTCCTTCACTGGCAATTATTAATTTAGCAGGCCTGAGGGACACGGACAGTACGTGTGGGCTGAAGGTAGTGAATACAGGGGAATGTTCAAGGCTGGGATGAGGCATGGCAAGGGAGAGTGGTGCAACAAGAAGGGTGACTTTTACAAGGGAAACTATAAAGAGGATAGGAAGAGTGGGTATGGAGTGTTTGGGTGGGCGAATGGCAACTTGTACAGAGGGCAGTTCGAGGACGATTAAAGACATGGACAGGGAGAGATGCAGTGGATAGATGGGACAGTGTATGCAGGGCTGTGGCAAAGAGGCCGGCAAAAAGGGAAAGGCAAATTACGACTGCCCAACCAATCAATTCGCAAAGGCTATTTCGAATGTTAGGTCATCTAGTAATAATCCCCCCTGGACTACGAACACTAGCCGCACTTCAGCCAGCACAGGCCCATCAAGCTGAACACCTACGAACTGACTGAGCAGGAGTCGATAATAAAGGAGGGCAATAGTGATAGTAAGGCTAGTAGGCAGGAGGTCATGATGACGAGCAGGAGGATGCCGAGGAAGATGCAGGAAGGGAGGAGAAAGGAAAGACAGCCAAAGACAAACAGGATGATGAAGGTGGGCAACCCTCTGCTAAAGTTAGGGAGGGCCTTTTCATGCCAGTAGAAAAGAAGATACTAGCCGACATCTCGTATTTCTACTAAATCGAATGTGTCGCAGCTGATAAAAGTCAAGGACCATCTGCGCTACCCTCCCACCACCAAGAACAATGCCAAATCGTTCATCCTGTGGTCATGATATTTTACTAAATGGATTTACTGAAGAAGAAGGACCTGCTGAAACAAGTGACTGACAGCTTTGAGTGGCATTGTTATCAGCTTGAATATGGCACTTATCGAGTACTTGAAGAGGGTGGATGACCCCACTTCCCATAAGTATTTCATACAGATTGAAAACTGGCTAGATGACCCCCATGCTTCTAACCAACCCCTCCTCATCTCCTCTTAGGAGCCTGGCAAAAAAACCCTTCTTATCAACTGGAAAGAGTTCCACGAGGGCCTCGCATAGTCCAAGGACCTCATCCTCCTAAACTTCGCTTCCTGTGGGGGCAACTATGCCAACATCGTGGCGATCTACTACCGTCTGCTGACCAGGATCCGCTGCGAAATGGACATCAACCAAAAAGTGGACCTGCAGAGCGAAGGCCTCCGCAAATACTTTTCATACTGGATGGGGGTGTGCAGTCGGAAAATGGAGTCAGACATCGAGGAGTGCAACTACCGGAGACTGATTATCTGCATCGAAGGTATCAACAGCATCTTCTAACCTGAGAACAACACCCACCCGAACTTGGAGCACTGGCTGCCGATCTTGCCCAGCAATGTGAAGATGATCCTCACCTATGAAAAGGGCAGCCATGTCTAGCACTACTTCAAGGATTCACCAGCCCTCACCATCTAGAACGACTCCTACCTCAATGAGTACACACTGTCGCACTACAAGACTATCGGGTCATTGGTCAGTCCAGCTCTCTACAGCCTCATTTACAAGGAGATCGTGTAGCTGGCAAAGAACAGCAGGCTGCACAGTGTGGTGATCAAGATCATGCTGGGCTGTCTGCTGCCTTACGCCTCCAACAGTTGTGAGGAGGTAAAGGTGGGGGATTTCGATGAGCAGCTGAGCAAGTTCCCTTTGGAGAAGCTGCAGAGGATAACGAATATCCATGACTGTCTGGATCTGACAGTTGAGTTCTGGGTGAAGGAGTTGCTGGACAAGGAGGTGAAGACTCGCAACCTCATCATCTACCTGATCTGCAGTGAGAAAGGACTCAAGCATAAAGAACTAAGGCAGGTCTCTGAACTGACAAAGGAGGAGATCAACCGCTTTCTGATCATCTTCAAAAGCTTCCTTATCTTCTACAGGGACTTGATCCTGATCAAGCACGAGCACTTCAAAGCTGCCTTCCATCGACTGTACAGCTACAAGGCCTACCACTTTCATGAGAAGCTTGCGAGTATGCTGAATGACATTCCCCAGAACACCATCCGCAAGCTGGAGGAAGAGTCTTACCAGCTGTACAACAGCCGCAACTACTTCAAGCTGAAAGAAGTCATCTGCGAAGTAGAGAACTTCTTGCTGCTGTTCAGTCCAGAGGGCAAGTTCTCTCTGTGCTGCTACTGGCAGATCCTGGAGTAGAACAGCTTCGACCCAGTGTTCGAGTACAACAAAGTCGTCTAGAACTTTATCAGTAAGTTCAGGCCTACTGAGGAAGAGATCTACTCGATCGTGATCCAGGTCAGTCGTTTTCTCAAGGAGTTCTCTGAGTTCGAGAGCTTTGAGACCCCCACCTACAGGCATCCAAGCATTCGAGGCTCTCCTGCCATCCTCGCCGAGCTGAACCTGCTGACCGAGTTCAAGCTGCTAGACATGGTCGAAGAGGAGGAGATGGCTGACCCCTAGCCACCAAGTGAAGAGTCACCATAGGCCAGCAAAAAGCCTAGCTAGTGTGAACGCAGCTAGAAGGTCGAGAACATCTACCTGCTGAACCCAGACATCCCCTCCAACCGGTAGAAGATCGCGAAGTTCATTCTGGAGGAGATCGCAGCATCGAGCCAGCATCAGCAGAAGGAACCCAACTACCAGAACTACTACTACATGAGATGGATCTGGCTGCAGTTCCCTTGGGTCTGCTCCTCGCTGAGAGTCAACTTCTCCAAGAAGATGAGCGAGTGCTTTGCATCCGCCACCAAGTACATTTCAGTGAAGAAGGAGACTGAGATGAACCAATAGGCTCTGCGAGTGGTGCTGGAGGCCAAGCTCAAGAAAAGCAAGACGATCACGAGAAGAGCCAGTGTCTTCTACCCCAGTCAAAAGAGCAATTCTGATTCATTGCCACTACCCCCTCTCACAAAGGTCAAGACCAACTACTCCTTGCCTAGGGGTAGGGAGCATGGGGCCAACTCCATCTCTTTGAATGGCTCAGTAGCGCATGCAAGGAAAGACTCTGGCACGTTCGCACATGGCTCGGTGGTCTCTGCTCCCAACAAAGTCATCTCCACTGTCAAAAAGCGGTCAAGGAATGTGGCTTATTCTTCACAGGAGGTGAGCATGCTGCCTTAGATCGCACGGTCTCTGCATGAGAAGATCCACAGCAACATCCAGATGTAGGAGGAGAAGAAGCTGAAGTTCAGGAAGTATCTGGACCAGCTCTGCTACTAGAACAGCATGCTTTCGAAGCAGCTGGTCAAGCTCTAATCCGAACTGAGTCAGGTCATGGACAGAGTGGACAGTCACAAAGGCGAGGGTGAAGAAAGGGTGGTGCTCGAGAGCCTGGAGACTAAGCTGGAGAGGATGAAGAAGAGATGCGAGTATGGCAAGCTGTAGAAGAAGAGGCTGGAGATGCTCATCCTGATATGCAAGCAGAACAAGATAAAGAACCAGGAGGAGTTCAACTACCTGAACGTGTAGGCCAACTGCCTCACCAAGATGATCAACTACACCAAGCAAGAGGTCATCAAGCTCAAGGCCAGCCTGAAGCGGAACCTCAAAGTGATCCAGAAGAAGAGGCAGCTGCAGCATGAAATAAAGCTGTCTGAGGAGAGTGCCTACCAGCAGTTCAAGCAGATCAAGCAGTCCCATGCCAAGTTTGACGAGGAGATTGGCCAGTTCAACCAGCAGGTCAATGCCGAACTCCAGGCTAGCTTCATCCACAGTGTCTCGTCCACCAAGCAACAGCCTGACAAGCCCCTCCAGGAGTACAAGGTGCTGCTGGTTTAGCACTCTGCCCCTGGCATTCTTGACCACCTCTATGAAGCCTTGCACGTGCCAAAGGCCACCAACATTCTGCATGCCAAGTAGTACCATCAGTTTTAGGCCCAGATGGAGACGAACCGGAGCTTGGCTGGCAAGTTGTTTGAGCTGCAGAAGTAGCTGCAGTCCTTGAGCAGGAAGAGTGAGCACCAAGGGTATAACTTGCACACCTTCAGGATCGCCAAGCTGCAGCCCAGTGCCAAGCAGGAGGACAGCTAGTTCTAGGCGTCATCAAGTCACAAGAGCACGAGCAACTAGGTACTGGCACTACAGCTATCAAACGAGAGGGTAAAGAGCAGCCTGCAAACCTGTCTGCACAGCAAAGGCGTACCATTAAGCAGCAGCTTCGAAAGGAACGTAAGAGAGTTACTGAAGGTGCTAAGAAGGGACTGATTATGGAGATCAGTATGAAGTCTAGATGATGAGTTGTTAGAGCTTGCCAACTCGTTTGTGCAGGTGTCTGGCCATGTCCCTGCACCATTCCTGGCCACACACTCTGCTGATCTCGCTCAAATCCAGCAGCCTCATCATATCGTACACAAACCCCTCTGAAACGCTCTGGAAACGGGTGGACTGGAAGATCTCCTTTATCAGCCGAACCACCTCCTTCTTGTCGTGCTGCAGCATCTACCTGCACAGCTGCAGCACTTCAGCCTCGAGTGGGCTGTGCTGCGGGATGGAGATGTCGCCGGAAGGGGTGTAGCTGAGCCTTTGGGAGAGCTGTGGATGCTGCAGGTGTTACAAGGCTTTGATGAAGGAGTGTGTGTAGCCCTTGGAAAAGGCCATGAAGGCTGCCTCTCTGTAACGGCCTTAGTCGATCAGTCCGTTGAAGTGCATGTAGTGGGATTCCTGCTGCTCCCTGTCAGCCTGCGAGTCAGCCTTGGCTTGTTCAGTCCAGTCAACGAGCAGGACCACCTTCCCCGCGATGCCAGCCAGAACCCTGCCCTCCTTGAGATCCAAGGCCCAGATGCGTCCCTTGTCCTCCACCTTCTAAAAGACCTCAACTGCCTTGTAGTTATACCCAAGCAACTTACCATCCCCGGCAGTGATCCACCCGCCAGGGTAGGAGACGACCCGATAGGCCCCATCTCCCCACACTGCCAGCTTCTACCCTTGGCAGGTGTAGAGCACTCCGCAGCTGGCAGTCACACTTAGAATGTTGCCGCAGTGGAAGATCGCCTACCACACTGGAGCCTTTTCTTTGAGCTGGAGGGCGAGGGTCATGTCGGCATGGTTGAAGAGCTTTATGGTCTTGTCATGGGAGCTGGAGAGGAGTTGCTTGCCAGAGGGGCTGTAGCAGATCCGGTTGATTGACTTCTAGTGGGCGTAGGTGGTCGAGATCGAGCTCTGGGTCGACACTCTCCATAGCTTTATGGTCTTGTCTGATGAGGCTGAGGCGACTATCTGCCTGCATGGACTGATCGCCACACTGGTCACGTCCAGGCTATGTCCCCTGAACTCCATAAGCATCTCACCAGCTGCATCATCAAGTCTCCAGAGCCTGACAGTGCTGTCCTTGGCACCTGACACGACCAGATCAGCACTGCAGTCGAGTGCGAGTACAATGTCAGTATGTCCCTGGAGCAGGTACATGCGGCCGGTAGTGAGCTGATAGACCCGGATGAGATGGCTGTTGGTTGAGACGATGGCCCAGCGACTGTCCTTGCCTGCTAGTTTGCAGTCTGTGATTTAATCGTTGAAGGCGGAGTGGACAGCCAGTTGTTTGAAGCGTGGGTAGGAGGACAGCTAGTAGAAGAGTTGTTCCTGGTTGACAAGCAGGATCTTCTGCTGGGAAGGCAGGTTGATCATCTTGCTGATCTTGCTGTATGGTAAAGACAGTTGCTTGTCTCCCTTTATGCACAGAATGTGGCTCTCACCTGCCACCAAGATGCAGCCATCATCACTGCTGCAAATCGACTGGCAGTCATCTAACGGACATTCCATCCCTGCTACCTTCTTGTTGCCATGATAGCAGTGCAGCTGGTGGTCACTTGTCACAAACAGGACAGAATCGTCATCTGCCTTCAGCTGGAAGGTGTTCAAGCCTGGCTGCTTTATGTACACGATCAGGGCATTCAACTGCAGGTCAAAGCCCTTGACACCCTCCTAATCGAGGTAGTAAAGGACCAGCTTGTGTTGATAGTCCCACTGCACCTTCCTGATAGGGGTTTGAGAACGATGACTGGAAAGAGGGGTCAAGCCAGCAGTAAAGAACTTCAGCCAACCATTAGAACAGCCAAGACAGAGGGTCCTTCCCTTGCCATCAACCTGCATATCAATAGGGAAGCTAGACTGCAACTTACTCGTGTTGATGATGTCATGAGCAGGCAGACTATGCAGTCTGAGAACGTTGTTGAGTGTGAAGGTGTAGAGGGTGTTAGTCCCGAAGCAGAAGTTGTAGATCTATTAGCTGCTGATGCTCAGTGTGGAATGTGGAAGGAGGGTGGGGCTTGTGCTCGAGAGGGTGATGTGTCCGTGGCAGATAGTGCCGATAGTCTGTCCATCGGGTGAGCTGGTGATTCGACCGCCAGTGTAGAAGGGCCGGATCTCAGTCTACTGTTTCAGCATGGAGATCACCCTCGCCTCCACACTCCTTTTGGTCGGGATCTTGTCCTTGAGGACAGGCCTCTTCTCCCTGCGCTGGTGCTTCTTCCGGATGTCCTTCTTCAACATGGTCAGTGATTTAATGGAGAGTGAGATGATCGGCTGCTTTAAGCGAGTGGGCTTGATCGACCAGGGATCCTATGGCGACATCTACCTGTGCACGAGACAGGCAGGGGAGATGCACAGCAGGTTCAGAGGCTGGCCTGAAAGCAGGAAAGAGTTCTATGCCATGAAGAGGTTCAGATCCTTCTAGCACAACTGCGGGGTGCACTTCACAACGCTCGGGTAAATCAGGCTGCTCACTGCACTCGAGCATCCCAACATCGTGAAGTGCCTAGAGGTGACAAACAAAGGGCTGGACGTCTGCATGGCCATGGAGTACATGGTCCGGCTAGAGAACATCATGAAGTCGAGCAGGTTCAAAGAGCCTGAGAAGAGGAGTGTCTTGAGGCAGGTGCTGCAGGGGCTGGAGTACCTGCATGCCAACTGGGTTATGCATAGAGACCTCAAGCCCCAGAACATCTTGCTGACGAGGGAGGGGGTGGCCAAGATAGTCGATTTCGGGTTTGCTAGGAGAGTGTCCTCCCCACGCAGACAGCTTACCTTCAAGGTCTGTACCCGCCAGTTCAGAGCGCCTGAGATCGACCTGGGCAGCTCGTACTACACTGAGAAGGCTGACATCTGGAGCGTGGGCTGTGTGCTGGCTTACCTGTACCTCGGTCGTCCACTGTTCGAGGTCAACGAAGGGGAGAACGACCTGCACTTCCTCAGCCAAATATTCGAGCTGCGAGGCACTCCCACTGAGTAGACATGGCCTGGGTGCACAGAGCTGCCGCAGTTCAAGGAGTACAGCCAGTCCACTGCCAAGCCCATCTCCACCTGCATTGAGAACCTGCCTAAGTAGGCTGAATCGCTGCTTGAACAGATGCTGAGTTTGGACCCTCGCAGTCGACCAACCGCGAGTGAATGCCTGCAAAGCGAGTACTTCCGAGAGGTGGGGTAGGACAGCTTGGCCGACCTGTGCAACAGCGAGTACAGAGGCAGTTTGTAAGGGTTTGGGATTGCAGCCTGATTCATAGTTTAATACCATGCTTTAATACAATGTTCAAACCAAGCGGTTGAGTCTGGGCAGGGAGCCATCCTTCCACTAGCGAACACCTACCAAACAGAGTCTGTCGTATTCCCAGCCCAGACCCTTCGACCCCTCCTGCCTCCAGCAAAGCAAGAGGTTCAAGCCGATCCGGCTGGACATCAACGGGCAGTCCAACACAGCTGCCAAGAATGCGCTACGAAAGCTGACGTTGAAAAAGCGATCCTCGAAATTCTTTTTCAAGCAGCTGGAGGAGTAGCTGAATGAGAGGATCCAGGCTGTCAATAGCGGTTACTTTCAATTCATGGGCAGGTGAAGTGAATCAGTTATCATGCTTGTGCTCAACTAGCAGGTTAAGCTCATCTGCTATCTGCACTCGGTACCCCCACTACAAACCAAAAGTCAGGCCAGCTTGCCCATCCCACCACGCACTCCTCTCCTGCCACCACCTCATCCTCGTACCCTTTCTCCTCGCCTGACAAGGCTTACAGTCCGAACCAGCTGCCAGCCTACAGCGTTCCTGTGGAAGCAGGCTTAAGCGCCTGTCCCTGCAGCAGCAAGTGAACCTTGAGGCAGGCTGTGGACTTGAGACAGATCCGCTGGCCAGGGTAGAAGGAAGTGATTTGGAGCAGGTCTTTGAGGTCTCGTTGCTTGTTGGATGGTAGGTGTTGGTAGAAGGGGGTGGTCTAGATACAGAAGGCTAGTATCTGCCTTTAGCTGTAGAGGGGTTTGATCAGGGGTACCAAAGAAGGAGTGGTGATCAGCTGCTAGAGTGGCAGGGACTAGTTCTTGTCAGTGAGCAAATTGATCTGCTTGTTTAGCATGATGAACCGTACCCCACATTCATCCTGCATGACCTTCCTCTCCTCCACCTTCACGAAGCTGATGTTCACGGCCGGACTGCATGGCAGCTTCTACCCTGCATAATAGACTCGATGCACACTGTGGTGGTGGGCGGTGGGGGTGGCCATCTGCAGCCCCTGCTCAGTGACAAACACTATGCGATGGTCGTGCTCCAGGGACGAGGGGTTCAAGGCGACTCTCGCTTGCTGGTGGATTGCAAGCATATTTATATGGAGAGATTGAAATTGATCCTGGCTGGAAGAGTGGAGACTGCCAGGTGGTTGAGATTGGCCAGTGAGCAGTTCAAGACTTACTGGTTGGCCAGTCAGCACAGGAAGGAGGTTGCCCAGCAGATTGAAGAAATCGCTATCATCGGCCATCTCAGTGCCACCTCCGAAGCCAGCCTGCTCAAAATTAAATTAGAAACAATCGTCGCTTTTAGGCACTTGAGCTAGAAACTGGGCTGGAACGTGTAGCTCTGGAACGAAGGGGAGGCCAAGAGGGAGCTCATCCATTTGTTTCAGGCCTTCCTATTGCAGTTCCAGAAGTACAGGGTGAAGTAGTTGCTGGCTAGGATTCAGGCATAGAGCAGTCCAGTCGAACAGCCTAAGAAGCTGGCTATTCTGCTGTGCTCGGTCATCCGGAAATACTGCCGCTAAATCCTCTCTGACAAAACCCAGCCCTAGCTTATCCCCGTCCAGCTAAAGCTCGTGGTCCTCCCTTCCAAAGCACTCTTCAAAGCCAGCAAAACCAATCCACTGCAGCAGAAGCACCCTTCGAACAACTAGCAACAAAAGAAGAATCCACCTCGTCCCAAGACATCCTTGTCCAGGCTCTCTCTGAAAAGTGCTGCTTTCGAGTCTGGGAACAGGGTTCGGGTTGAGAGTCTGTACGATGGGGCGTTTGAGTTTGAGGTGGGGTTGGTGAGCTTCAAGGAGGAGTTGGAGAAGAATAGGGAGGTGAGGAGAGTGATAAAGGGGTACTGCAGAGTGTGTGCCAAGCGCAGTGAAGTGAAGTCAGGCAAACCGTCCATCAACCCCTCAAGGAGACGACTGTCAATGCACATTGCCAAGTCCACAAGCCACACCACCCTCTTCCACTGACACTCCAACCCTAAAGATAATGTTATTCGTTAGTGGTGCAGGTTAGTTATAGTGGCATAGTGGCACACAGCTAGTAAGTCCTTGCTCATAATATCAATGCTTATGCCAGCAACCATAATACACTACCAGCATCCATCTCAAGGGCTTTAAACATGTTATGAGTTATTATGGGATAGATCATTAGCAAGGGCCTGAGTGGTAGTGGGTGACTTGTTAGCAGGCCTTGCAATTGTCAGAGTACTGCACTCCATCCGCACACACCGGTCCTTCCTGCACCACACAAGGGTGTCCCCCCAAATCAATGGTGCAGGCAAGGTCTCCCTTGACCAGCTTGATCGAGTAGCTGCATGCCACCAAAAGCACGCACATCAGAGCTGTCCAGAACTTCATCGCTCGAGGAATAATATAATAAATGCCGTCCATTCTCATCCCAATAATTATTAATTAGGCCATTAGCACAGGAAGTGGTACATCTTTGTCAGCTTGGATTCGAGCAGCTGGCAGTACCCCTCGTAGTTCTTCAGCTTCAGCCGCAGGGATATCGATTCGTTCTCTTTCGAGTGCAGCTTCTCTCTGGTCCATTCCCCTTCCTCGACTAACTGCCTCAGCTAGCGGTGCACCTGCTAGCTGTGCTACAACCTATCCAGCCTGGCCTTCCCTGAGTCAATCTGCTCCGATCTGCATGCCATCTGCCCCTGCATCTCCGAGATGAAGAGGCTGGCCTTCTGCAATTCTTTTTCCAGCTCCTCAACTTTGCACTCAAGCACCTCCTTCTAGCTGGAGTAGCAGCTGACCAGTTCGTTTCTGATGCGCTCGTAGTGCTGCTTGATGGTGCGATGGTGCTAGAGCAGGGTGCGCAGTTCAGTGCTGATCTTTTTGAGAGCAGGGACACAGTTCTACCTGTCGAAGGGAGGCATGTCCAGAGTCCTTGCCAGCACCTCGATCTAGCTCCAGATGCAGTTGAACTAGTGGTACAAGCAGCGTCATCTCCTCCTTCTCCTGCAGACTCCTGTCCCACAGCTACTCCATCCTGCCCTGCCTGACCTCCATCTCCTCCCTAGTCTTCCTGATGACCTCCTACTTCTCGAGGACAGTAGACTAGAGTTGGCTGGCTCTGAGCTGCTGTGCCTTTACTTCCTAGAGGGCAGTGTGCAGCCGATCCTCCATCTCCTTCTTTCCGAGCTAGTGCAGGTGGCATGTCTATTGGAGTTTGCTCTAGGTGTGGAGAAGGGACTCTCTGAGCTTTTAGTTTTAGGCTTGTTGGAGTTCGAACTGTGACTGGAGTTGAAGGCATTAGTCTAGTTTGTGCTACTGCCCTTTGCAGTGCTACCACAGCTTCTTGTTCTGAGCGTGGGAGTTGAACAGTTCGCGGGACATCTCAAGCTGATCCTACTTCAGCTTGGCGAACTAATCCTTCATGCTCGAGCTGGAGTGGTGCTAATTGGCCTTGATCTCCTCCTTGGCATGTTTGAGCTGCTTCTGTGTCCATTGGTAGTGCCTCAACAACTCCCGGATTTCGTTTTATGAGCCTTTGGAGTCCTCGAGCTGCTTGATCTGGCGCTTGAGGTCTGCTATTTTGAGCTACTTCTTGGTGGCCCTTGCTTAGAGAGCCATGTTTTTGTCGATCAGCCTCTACATGTGCTAGTCCAGCAACTCCTCCCTACTTTTAGGAGGAGACTAGCTTCTGGACTACTTCTGCTAATTGTATAGTTCTTAAAGCCTGCGATGCTCTTGCTTGACCTGAGGGGATTTAAAGACAGGCACTTAAAAGGACAGCTCGATGGTCAGTCTGCAGCCTTTCTTATAGGTGAAGGAATGCCGGGCATACAGTTAATTCTTATTCAGGTATTCTGCGAAATTCAGGCAGAAGGAGCCATGCAGCTTTAGCGATCCGTTTGACACGATGAAGACGATGAACGTGTTCATGCTCTATTAGTACTAGCCTTTGAAAAACTTTAGTGCCAGTCTAGCCTCGAAGCTGTTGTAGAAGGACACCTGCTTGTTGTTCAGCCTGGAGGAGTCAGTATTCTGCTCCCTCTGATCAGCCGTCCTCCAGCACACCACAAACTCACTGCTGACTGGAGCATCCTCCAGCTCCAAGGTGAGGATCCTCACCTTGACGCGGATTCTTCTCTCCTCTTTATTCATATGGATTTTTATTAGCAAATGGGGTGTGTCCAGGGACAGCGCCCGAGAGGAGATCAGACTCGCTTACAAGCGGCTGATGAGGCTGCACCATCCTGATAAGCACGGGTCTGTGCAAAGAACGGCCACCATCAATGAGGCATACCGCGTCCTCTCTGATCCTGCTGCTAGGACAGCACTATGACTCTCTCTTGAGAGTGCAGGACGAGCGAGAGCAGGGCGTTCAGGGTGCAGGTCAGTCTGCTGGAATTTTAGTGCGAACAGTGTGGAGGGCTCAACACGGTTCCAAGGGGTTCGGGGCACATAGAATTCAGCTGTGCGTACTGCAGCCTACGCTATCGTGCGTGAAGGAAGAGCATTCTTCAAGTGAATAGACATATAAGATGATGGGGGTCATGGATGCTGGGGCAGCTTGGCAGGCCAGTCCTGGTGGACCAGCAGCTTCACCTTCTGAGCCATGGAATAAACCTGGCCATCCTGGATGCAGTGCTCGTTCTCCTAGAAGGGCCGGGTGTTGATGATCTTCAGCAGCGGTAACCGACTCTCCTTCTAAAGAAACGCGAAGAAGGTCTTGTGGATGCCGAACTTCGAATTCGCGTACAGATTAATTTCTTGGACATTCCAATCTGCAGCCATGTTCAATATGCGTGCAAACGCGCTGGTCAAACTTCTCACTGACTGGTCATGCTTTCACCAACTGGTCATGCTAGCACGAACTGGTCAGGAGTCTGACTATCTGTGGTTAGTAAGTCACCCGCTGGTTAGCAGTAGCACATGCTAGTTAGTGATGAGTACAAACTGGTGAGTGGCTTCACAAACTGGTGAGTGGAGTGACTTGCTGGTAAGGACTATGACGAACTGGTGAGTAGTATGACCTTGCACTGGTGAGCTGAATGACTTGCTGGTAATGAAGGGTACTTGGCCAAGTGCAAGACAGGAGGTAGGCTTTACAGGCCGTGTTCTTCAAGGCGTTTGAAGACAGTGTCCCAGTTCCTTTAGAGGATGAATAGCAGAGGTGGCTGGTGAGCTACATAATCTTACTTGTTTTATTATTTGGGGTGGTCGACTTCCCTGCTGCTTGCTATTCTTTCTATTAGGGCTAGGTTCTGCTCATTGGTCCTGTGCAGCTCTTTGTGCAGTTACTAGGCCCTTTATTGTAGCTTCTAGTTGTCCTCTTACAAAAACCTGTTTTGCTAGTCGAGGGAAAGGGAAGGCTTGTAGAGGAGGTGGCAGTTCTACTAGCTAGGAGTCTCGATCTTGGCCTACCATTCTTTCATGCTCAGGTAGACAGCCATGTTGTAATCGATCTCCTTTCTTCGTTACTCGGAATAGCTTCGAACCTCATCCACTAAATTCTTTATCGAGATGTTCATGACAAGTCCTTTGTCTAGGAGTGGTAGGCCAGTAAGTGGTGACTTGTCACTCTGAGCAAACCACACTTCGATAACCCCCCTTTCATAGGTAAAGCCATCGGAAGCCATCATCGGCTAGACAAACAGCTGACGGGTGAGGGGACAGTACAGTTCATAAGGCAGTCCATGCCCTTCCTTCTACTCCTTTTGCTGCTTCTCCATATGGTTATGCGATACAATGAATGAGTGAAAGTTGGATTTCAACATATCTGGGGTGATGACAGTTTTTGTGTCATTTCATGAAATTGTCCTATTTCGGGTCGCTTCCAGATGCGATATCCATGCAGCCTGAAACCAGACAGAAAAGCCGATCATGATCTCCCCTTGCATCATGCACCCTCCCTTGCCCAGAACGTGCCATCCAGTGCACTCCAGCATCACAATTAAATTTCTATAATAAATCATCTACTCATTAAAGTCAATGGATGATGGGTCAACCTAGCGATATGAGTACATGATAGTAGGGTCGATCAGCCATATTTTGATCAGACTCAGACCGATGCTTTTGGGTGTGCTTGTAATCAGTAGTTATTAAACATCATAAGCAAATGAAGGATGACTTACAAACCATCATTTCTTAGGATTGGAATGGTAGTAAGCTTATCTAATTCAGCATTCCATGAAAACACAGAACATGCAATGACTTAATAAGTCAAATAATAAATGTACACCACTTCTGAATAGGGGATCATGGACCAGCTTTGTGAGCCTCACGATTGTCAATAGCTGCTCCTCTGTCATGCTATGTATTTGTGACTGTCAACCGTAGCATTCTCCTTTTTAATTCGAATTGGCATACAGTTCTTGTACATGGTGAAGATGATGATGATTAATCCAATCACATTCTACTGGTTTCCCTTCATATTGCGATGTAGGCTTCTGGATGGGTCTCCCCTCCCTTCCAAAAGCCATTGTACATGGTGAAGAAATGTCATAAACTGGTTAGTAGATTCACAGGCTGGTTAGTTGTATCACTAACTTGTTGTGTGACTTGGTATTAGTCAACATGCTGGTCAGTCGTCTACGGTAGTCAGGAGTATGACTGGCTGGTAAGATGTATGAATCAGTTGTAGCACCATTTATCATGATTAGTTACCCATCGATTTAAAAGGATAGAAATCATTGTTGTAAGTAGGAAGGGAATTTCATGGAATTGTCCATGTCATGTCGGGGTTTTAAAATTCATTAATAAAGGGAGAAAAGGGATTCTTGGTGATATAAAGCATATACAGACACTTCCATGACATACGCTTATGAAGCAATGCCTACCATCAGTGCTTACCTCATAATTCCATTCATGACTCTATTACTAAGAGTTGTTATCAATACTTGATGGGTATTAAAAAGATGATTGCTATGAAGAGTGATCAACAAATGTAAGAAAGTGCTTCATTTAGTTATCATTTCATGCTATTCAGTTTGGAGGAAGAAGGCTTATTACCATGCTTACAAACAGTCAAGGCTGTGCCCATTACACAGAGCATCTTATTATTATTATAGGATGGAGGAGGACAAGCTGCAAGCCTTGAAACTCGTACTGGTTGAGACAAGGAAGAAGGGTGCTATTATTGCCCATCTGAGAGTGGCTGCTTTGTTGTATTAGGAGGTGCTGGAAGGCTGTGATGACGGACAACATTACTTGATATGCGAATTGTTCAAGTTGACTTCAGATAACTCCACTAAATCATCCCTCTGCTGCTCATCTGCAACACCCTCCTCCCTTACAAAGACTAGGCGAACCACGTCTCCTAATTCTTGTAAGGGCTAGTCAGGCAAGACTTCATAGTCGGAATGTACCTGCTGTGGACCTGCTCCGATGCAAGCTAAAAAACTGTTCAAGCAAGGATTGCACGAGAATCTGTCTTGTACTAAGAATCAGAAATAGGCGTTACTGAGCTTTTCATTGGCGAGTGAGTTGGTCAATGATCTGATTTGTAGCACGTTGATATTGTTCAAAGAGCCGAGAGAGAAATGCAATGCTATGCTTGAAACCTTACTGGAGAAGATAAACGCCAAGCTAATTAGCCACCGAGCCTCAGGCAAAGGGCTGTTCAAGTCAGGCTTTCCCTTTCCCTTTTCAGACAGCTAAAAGCCACGACAGTCGTAAACATCCTGACCGGACACTCACGCTGCTACTTCACAAAAACCAAGATGCTTTTCAGAGTGATCTTTGAGACCGTCCTTGAATAGGAGTACCAAGAGAAGGGGTCATCAGGGGACATGCGGGTTGATGAACTGAACTGCGCCTTTATCAAGACCTTTGACGATTACGACCAGACAACTAGCCAGTCCATGTTCCAGTCCATGGCTATGGACAAGTACAGTTCTACTTAGACTGTCGATATCAAGAAACTTCAAAAGAAGAAGAAAGTACCACAGGCCTCTACAGTCAGTGACATAGGTCTACAACTGCAGCATGGGTACCTTGACCAGCCATACTCCAATTTTGTGAGCAAGTTGAACTCCAAGTACCAATGCTACCACAGCTATCAGCTAAAGTCCTACATAGTGAAAGGAGGTACTTACCTACTACAGTAGCTGATGGTGATGACAGTGATCCGATGTCTAAACGGACTATTAAAATAGGCCAAAGTTAACAGCTGGCTGCGTCCATACTAGATAATCCTGAACGGACAGTGTTCGGGACTGATAGAATTCCTTTGGGACACGAAATCCATTGACTGCATCAAAAAGCAATGCGATATCCCTCTGAGGTAGATTTTCAAACATCAGTATCACATCCGCTTTGAACAGGCCCAGACTAACTTTGTGGACTCTTTAGTCGGCTACTCTTTGGCAACCTACATTCTGGAGATCAAGGACCGGCACAATGGCAATATCATGCTTGACAAGGATGGACATATCATCCATATCGACTTTGATTTCATACTCGGATGCAGTCCTGGAGGCAACTATGGCTTTGAAACGGCTCCATTCAGGTTCACGTAGGAGTACGTGGCGCTCTTGGATGGGATAGATAGTCCTCTCTACAACTGCTTTGTCAGTCAGTTCGTTGAGGCCCTTACAGTGGCCAGTCACAACGCAGACCTGATCATCAGCATAATCCAAACGTTTGTTGAGAACAGGATTCTACCTTGTTCGTAGACCTATTCTTTAAAGGAGTTGAAAAGAAGGCTGTGTTACGAAGGGGGGAAGTAGAGCATCTAACTGCATGCGATGTCTATCCTTTAAGAAAGTCTGAACAACCAGCGTACAGGATGGTACGATAGTTTTCAGTATATGACCAATGGCATCTTCTATTGATGTTATTGCTTATGTTCAATCAAAGTTGCTCAATTTTGTGGCCCAGTCGACTCGCTACTTGAAATGCAGCTTGTCTGAAAGTAGTTCTTGGAGCATGGTCTGTAGCTTGACAAATTTTGAAAAGGGCTTCTTCTTCTAGTCAACGATTATCGCCTCCAATAAAGCCAATGCCTCTTGCTTCACCTAACTTGCCTGACACGCCTTGGAGTTGAGCACGGGATCATCCTCAAGGCCTTCAACTCTAAGCTTCTCTCGAAAGGTGCTGACGGTCTGTGCACAGCATTTCATCATCTCGTCCATTTCCTTGATCAAAAAAGGATTTTCCTTCCAGGTGGACATCACCTTCGGAGTGAACCGCTTGGAAAGGCAATGGAGGATTGCCTTGATAGTTTTGTGAAGGATGAGGATGTAGTACTTGTAGAGCAGCATTTCGAACCGTTATGGCTTGATATTATCCAAAAGGCCTTTTTGTAGGATGGTGGGGAGGTTGCTCCTCCACTCCCGGAAGCAGATACTGGTTAAGATAGCTTTATTCTTCCTGTGGATGAACCACTGCTCAAACCCCTCCTTTCCATCGTCTTCCTCAAAGTCCTAGTCGTCGTAGTGATCTTCTATGAGGAAGATGCTTGACTTAGTTTTCAAGTGCATGGAAAGTTCAGCAAGAGAAATTCGATGCTTTTCGGTTGGGGAGAGCAGCCTTGATAGGAGGGTGGCATGCTCCTTTGAGAAGGTCAGTTTGTCAAGACTGCGGGTAGTGTCATCTGCTTCAAAAGGCAACTTTTTGTATAGCATCTAGAACAGTATAACTCCTAGCGAGTATACCTCGCTCTTAAGACTGCGTGGCCTTCCTTTGAGCACCTCAGGGCTCATGTACAAAGGACTTCCTCGCTTCTCTTGAGGCAGTTGGTCACCATTCTCGAAACGGATAGCTTCACCAAAATCACACAGCCTGATGTGATTGTCTTTTAGCAGAACGTTTGCGGTTTTAAGATCACGGTGAGCGTAGTTTTTGTCAGCCAAGAAGCTGACTGTCTCAACTAGCTAGCTGAAGTAAAGGACAGTTAGTGTAGTGTTTAAAGAAGGGGAGTTGTAAATTGCCTAGCGAAGGGTGCCTTGCTAGCAGAGTTAAAGCACAACGTAGAACTTGTTTAAGCTTCGGAAGTACTCCTTCATAGCAACGATGAAAGGATGCCTGACATTTTAAAGCAGCTAAAACTCGGTGATCATCTGCGTCTCGTAATCAATGTCAATCCTCTTGAGTGCAAAATAAGCCTGCAGTTTCTAATTCCAGGCCTTGAACACCTCACAGAAGCTGCCACTGCCAAGCCTCTTCACCTTATCGTACTAGTATCCGTGAATTTAATACATAGCAAATACACAAGCTGCATATATTTTTCATTATGGTGGGGTGGTGGCAGGGGTAGTGAGCTGCAGCTTGTCCATCTTGGTGAGGATTCGCTAGATGTGCTCTATTGATATTTGGGAGGGTTTGCCCCCCACGATCTTCTATATTTGGGATTGCCGCTCAAATTCTTTTGGGCTGTCCCATTGCTACATTAGTAGCAGCTGCCACATTGTCACCAGGTAGTCTAGAGCCACCACTTGGTTCTTTCGCTCTTTATTGAAGCACTAACCAAGCTTGCCTGAAGTGATTGATTTCTGGAACTGACGTTGGTCATAGGCTAGAGCTAAAATGACTTCTTTCACTTGCGTGCGGAGGGATTGTGTGATACTAGTCGCAGTAGTTGCTTGCTTATCTTGCTGCTGTTGAAATGCTTTAGACAGCTCCATCCGGTACTTGACAAAGCGGTTGGAATACTTCATGACCACTGTAAGAACCTTTTCTGCTATTGGACTGTTGACAAAGGCTTAGAAGTCAAGCAGCTGCAGGTAGTTTAGCTTGACCGTGATCATGTTCTCCACCTTTTTAAGCAGGTCAGTCATATGCACGGCCAGTGAAAGCCGTAGCCCTAGTAATGCGCTTTTGGGCAGGGTTGGAACACACTAGAATTTGCTGAGGCCTTCACACAGACCCATGATGAACCTTCCGTAGTGGACTTGTGCGAGGATGATTTTGGTCTGTTCTGTGAAGTTGGTCTTTGAAATGGACAGCTGCTAGACTTTCTGATCAGTTCTGGTCTAGAAAGGCTTTGGTTGGGTGAGTTTGGGCTAGGGTTGAGGCTTGGATTTAGGAGCTGTTAAGCTGGTATTGCTGGGCTCTAGTATCTTGCTTGTCTTGACCGTGCCGTCTATTAGCCATTTTTGTAGCTGCCCAGGGGTCATGCGTTCGTCAATCCTCGGCTATAAACACCTCCTCAGTAGATCTTGTGATTTGAAGGTTAGACCAGCCGGCATGATTTCACGGATGCCCTCTTGCTTGATCTTCCTCTCCAGCTCTTTCTCCGAGCTAGCAATCCAGGGACTCTTGCCAGTGAGCAGTTAAAAGAAGATGATTCCAAGGGCCCAGATGTCGCTTTTGAAGGAGTAGAGGTTAGAGGAGAGAGCCTAGGGCGGCATATAGAGAGGCGACCCTACATTATAGTTGCAGCGGATGGGATCATCCGAAGATGCACGGATAGCGAACCCGAAATCCGCTAGTTTATAGGCCCCGTTAAAAAAGATGTTGGCTGGCTTCAGATCACGGTGGATGATGTTCTTGCTGTGGATCTAGAGATAGCCTCGGACTACTTGCTGCATGATGTCCAGGGATTGTTACTAGCTCATGGGTGCTCGCTTTTCGATTATCCGGGATAGATCGCCCTACTTGCAGAATTCTGTTATGATGTAGGTGTTGTTCTTGGTTGTGTAGACGTCCAGCATTGTGATGCAGTGGGTACTGTCCTGGAGGTCTCTCAGGCATTCTATTTCGTTCATGAGGAGGGTTCGATGGACATCATTTTTGAGTGCTTTCATATCGATGACTTTGAGCGCGACCACCTCCCGTGCAGCTGTGCTACAGCCTGATTCCTCCCTGCCTCTATAAACCTTACTAGAAAAGCCACTTCCGACTACATCAGCAAGCGAGTACGAATAGTTTTCAATACGTTTCCTTGCATGTCCCATTTAATTCGTGGTCATCCGTTATTACTTATAAATTAACGTCTCTTTTTTTGTGATTTGCTATTTGTTCTTGCTTTTTATGGGGGGCAGGAGGTTGGTGATGCTGGCGGGACAGGGGGTGCAGCATGCTGGGATGTTTGCAGAGGGAAGGACTGCTGGTGTGGTGATGTAGGCTGCTAGGAAGGTTTTGGGGTGGGATATAAGAGAGCGAGTGAAAGGTAAGGGGTTTTTTTAGGACTCGGCGAACGTTCAATCCTCTATATTCATCTTCCATGCACTGCAATACGAAAACCACTCATTCTCAAAGGATGATCTCCTGCTAGGCCACAGCATGGGCTAGATATCAGCTTTGTACCTGGCTGGCTGCATGTCCTTTGAACACGGATTGGAAATGGTCAGAAAGAGGGGGTTGATTGTGCAGTAGAAAGTTATGTAAGCAGGCTAAGCACATGGAATGATGGTGTGTAGAGTTAAAAATGTTGAGCTACTTGAACCTGTGAGGAAGCAATAGCTTGTGTAAATTGCATGTGACAATAGTCCGAATGAGATTGTGCTGGCAGGCAGGATGGAGGTTCTGACTGGCCTCAAATCTACCTTTCCAAAGCAAATGTTTTGCAAGCTAATCCCCATGCCAACTCCTTTCCACTGCCGCCACCTATCTCCCTCCCAACCCCTGTTCTCCGACTATCTGGCGACAACCCCTCCCTTTCGCAATCCCCAACTCAACGTCCTTAGCACCATCAAACTAGGCTGTTACAACAACAAGGAGGAGATCGACAAGCAGATAAAATAAAACTTAGTGGAGCAGCTGACAAGCCCTGTACGGTTCAGAGAGGTTGTAGCCAGTCTCTAAAAGAGCAGTATTGGAGAGCTGGAGGAGAGAGGAAGCAATGTTTTGAGTAGGCTGGTGAGAGAGTGCTGGCAATGAAAGTGGCAAAGAGAAAACCATACTTTATTCATGAGTAAAACACCTTCTCATCTATCTTAGTATTACAATAAGCTACTGTTTCCATCCAGCAAGCTAAAAGGTCATCCTGCGCTTACAACTCTCTTTGCCATCTGCCTTGCCTATCGACATGCTCCTTTCTATCCTTCTGAAGGATTATTAACATCCTTCGAGAGAAGTCAAAGGTCTCGACTAACAAAGAATCATAATTGAACCGAGCAGGGTATGAGGAAAGGGTGGTGTGAAGATGGTCTATGCTTTAGGCGAAGGTTTGAAGGTTTTATTGGGTTGATTTGATGTGGCTGTCAATGTTGGAGATCAAACAGGGAGTGTCACGGGGGTCGTAGACTTGTTTAGTGAAGTAGTTGTCTGGCTGGTATATAGTTTTAGCCTTAAACTGCTGTATCAAAGGTGGAGTAATAAAGGTATCATCAGTATTGGTCGAACAACTTTGAAAGGTTCTATAGAACCGCTAGCCAGACCTACTCCTAATGACATAGCTACGTGGCTGCATAATGAAAAGCTACTGCAATCAATCAATAATAATTGCTTGGGTTGTGGTGGGATGGATTTTATTGGTTGATTGATAGATATTTGAATGCTAAATGAATCGCAAGAAAAAAGAGACGAAAAAGAGGGGGGTTCCCGATACTGGGAATGGCCCGGTGCTTAAAAGAGTTTCGACTCGGGTTGACAAGGTAGAGGATTTTTAGGAGGATCTGCACTTTATCAAGCGGGTTAGCTAACCTCAGCCTATCAACAAAAAGCACAACGAAGGGGAAAACAAATTCAATACTAATGGGTACACGATTAGGCTCCCACCAATCGACGTCAACAAAATTTTCACCTAGATCATTTACTAGTCCAACCGGAACTCTGACACACTCACAAACCTCCGCAGTGTAATTTCAAACTGCAACAAAACGCTTTAAGAAAAGAAATCCCACTACAAGAAGAAATGGGCTCAACTCAGAAACTCACACTGCAGCCAATAAGAATACTTCAAGAAGGAAAAAGAACTGAAGAGTATCGAGAGTGAAGAGTTGAGCGATGTCAAGGATGTGGCGATATCAAGGCTGGGGTATTGTAAGATCAGAGGTTTTGAAGCGAAAGATGCGGTGTTTGAAAACATGAGGGACAGTATCATTAAGGGGGACAAGGCTCTGGGTGCTTTGACTTTTGAGGTATCTGATGAATCACTGGTCAAGCGTAGAGAGCAGCAGATTCAGCTCCTCTAAAAGCTGATGATGTAATAAAGCCTGAAGAAGCTAACCGCAATGCCATAAAAACTAGCCAAACTGATGAGCCTTGACCAAGACCGTAAAGATGAAGGTGACGATATAAAATTCCTCTCAGACTTTAAATTCACCAAACACTTTTCCGAACTAAACTACGACAATATTTTCAACCCTGTCGAAAGGCTAGTCAAGCTCGATGAAAAGGATATGTTCAGGATCAACAAGAGCTTGAAAACCAAACTGATTGATGCGAAGAGTGACTAGATCTATTACAATTAAAGCTTTCAGATGCAGAAGTACATGAAATATTCGAGCCTTTTGAAATCGATACTTAACCAGAGCGAGGAGAGAGGCACGCTAACTCAGGAGGTTGTGGAGGATCTTTTGGAGATAGCCACCTACGTACTGAACAGTGTGCACTACTACCAGAAGTTTAAACTGAACTGCGACCTTCTCCACCCACTGGACCTCATTTACGTGATTGACAGACTAAAAAAACTCATCAAGTGACTTCCATTTATATTTTAAACAATAAACCCAGATATTAAACTATCATTACAGCAGACTGGGCTCAACTATTCTTGTTGCTAATTGTTGTGGTTAGGAGATAATTAAGACTAGGGAAATTGGGGCTGATGGAAAGGGATGATGATAAATATCTTTTGGGATTATTAATGATGTAAAAAGGATCATCTTCCGGATCATTAAAGAGAAGTGGATCTCTTCCTCAGTTATGTGGATAGGCACGGAGAAGGATCCAATCCCTCTCTGTCAAAAGGATCTTGCCCTGTCATTTCACTGTCTGCTCCAACTTTGCTCCTCAGCGGCTAATTCAGCCTCAAGTAGCACTAAATCTGCACAGTCAATTTTCAGTGCCGAGGGATAAATCAAAAAGCCTATCTCATGAAAGAAAGAAAGGTTGCAAAGTACTTCCAAAGGTCAACCGTCTATTAAGGATGTTTGAGGTTAGCAAGCAACAAATGAATTCAGAAATGAAATTTCTTGAGAAGGACAAGAAATTCCTAGATCGGCGATTAGGAATCCGAAGTACTCATGGCACCCGGCCACGAGTGCTTGACTTCACCTTTCGCAAAACTCCATTACAGTGAGATAAGGAAAATGAGTTGATCCAGAAAAATTAAATTGTTATATCGATAGTTATGTATAGGTACGATATTTTGGAGGAGATTGACAGGGGATCGTATTCGACTGTTTATAAGGTTAGGGATAAGGGAACTGGTCAAATATTAGCCCTCAAGCGAATGCATTAAGAATTCCATGAGGGGAAAAGACTTCAGTTGCGTGAGTTAAAAGTTTTGCAGCAGGTTTAGCATCCTTGTATTGCCTCGATGGTGGATTGGTTCATCACGGATGCCTACCTAGTCTTAATCTTTTAACATTTCTAAGAGAACTTACTAACGCTTTATTCCAGGTTAAACAAAAAACGCCGAAAGCACTTTACAGAGAAATAATCGAAATGTGTTATTTATCAGATCTTGCTGGCTCTAGAACATCTGCATTCTCATAATTTCATGCATAGGGATCTCAAGCCTGAAAATGTACTGATTAATAAGCAGACAAAGTCTGTAAAACTGACTGATTTTGGACTCAGCAGGCAGATAGAGTCTTCACAGCTGACTGAGTATGTATCGACAAGATGGTACAGGGCTCCTGAAATACTTTTGAGGAGTCAAAGTTATGGCCCTGAAATAGACATCTTTGCACTGGGTTGCCTTATGGTTGAACTTTTGCAGTCTAAAGAGGCTTTCCCAGGAGATGATTCCACTGACCAACTCATAAAAGAACTACAAATCTTAGGCACACCTTCTCGCTAGGAATGGCCAGAAGGCTATTAGCTGGCTTAAAAAATGGGCATCATACTAAACCCCTTTCCAATGTGTAATTTCCATAAGGCTTTTCCATAGCTATCTAGCGATGCCCTGGACCTGATTACTAAAATGCTACAAGTCCCAGCAAAGAAGAGATCCTCAGCCAATGAACTGTTGGGCCATCCTTTTTTTAATGAAATTGACAATTATGTACCCAATGAAGTGGGAGAATGGAAGAGTAAGAGATTAAAGTATTTACAAACGAAGAAGCAACGCGATTAGAGTTTGTTTTTGAAAAGTGCATCACTGTTAAAGTATAAAAGTGCTAGTCCATTACAAAAGGATCGACCCAACTATGCCTCGCCACATAAATTTACTCATCGTTTAGAGTATCAAAGCTATTATCCAATCCAAAAGGTAAGCATAAACTTGAAACAAGATCGTTCAGCTTCAAAAAAAGAGGCCTCTCGATCATCGATTAACAGAAGACAGAGTCGAATCCACTTACATTCTTTATCACCGATGAGCAATGAACGTAGCTTTCATGTGAGTAGAGATCGGTTGGTCAGGCTAAGCATGATATCAAGAGAGCCTGTCAAGATTAGATGACCTGCATTACAAATTACATATGAAATATACATAATACAACCGATACAGGGGCTCGTACTTACCTATTAATAGGGTCACGCATTCAAATTAAGAACTTAAATATTAGAAATACAGGCATCTGGATCTAGACTAGATCATCGACCTTATTCTGAACTGTGATTGCAAGATCTTACCGATAAGCGAGCAGGCTATCGAAGGACTTATTGTCAAGGCCAGAAGCATCATTTAGAAACAGCCGATGATATTGACACTTGATTCTCCTATCAATATCTGTGGCGATGTTCATGGACAATTTGAAGATCTCCTCAGACTATTCAAAATGGGTGGGTTCCCTCCTTCAGCGAATTACCTTTTTCTAGGAGATTACGTGGACCGTGGCAGAAACTCACTCGAAACCATCTGTCTCCTTCTTGCCTATAAAGTTAAATACCCGGAGAACTTCTTTTTGCTGAGAGGTAACCACGAATCCGCACAAATAAACCATCTCTACGGATTCTATGATGAGTGCAAAAGAAGGGTCTCTGTTAGACTTTGGAAGTTGTTTGGCTAGTGTTTTAATGTCCTACCTGTCTCTGCCATAATAAAGGAAAAGATGCTGTGCATGCATGGTGGGATCTCACCTTTCTTAACTTGTCTAGAACAGATTTAAAAGCTGCTAAGACCAACAGAAGTCCCGAAATAGGGTTTACTTTGTGATCTATTGTGGTCAGATCCAAAGACCGGCACACCCTCCTACTAGCACAACTAAGAAAGAGGAGTGAGTTATGTTTTCGGAGAGAGCCAGCTCTAAAAGTTCATGCAGAGTCTAGATATTTAAGTGGTGATTAGAGCGCATCAAGTAGTTGAGGATGGCTACTAGTTTTTTGATGATAAAAGACTGGTCACTTTATTTTCAGCACCAAATTATTGTGGAGAGTTTGATAATAAAGGAGCCATGATGAAGGTGAGTAAGGACTTAGAATGCACTTTCATGCTGCTGAAATGTCCAGTTTCATGGAGGGTTAGACGCTCACACCACAGCCTGTCAAGAAAATGAGTAAAGAACGCGCAATAAGATTCATAAAATACAAATATTTATTATAAGGCTAACAGTTTTATATATAAGAAACAAGTCGTATTTGATATAAACTCTGTTAATGCGACTTTAATCTCTAGCGGTTATTTACACTTGGTTATAAACCCTCTACTCATCCATCGCTTCAATCTTTCCACTATATCGCCTTGCACCTCAATCACGATTCTCTCCATCATCAGCCGCCTCCACTCTAATATCTATCTTGATCCTGTCTTGTATAAAGGCTGTCTTTTAAAAGCCTTCAATAAGAAAGATTGGGTAGAGAGAGCCGGTGGGATCTGGATGTGCTAGTTATGGATGGAGGATGTGTCAGTTGATGGAGTGCTGCTTAGGTCTTATCGGTATTATTAAATCCAGCCCTTCTACTTAATTTACTTGTTTAAGACATATCCACAATCTACTTTTTGTAGGGAAGCTAGAAGATGAGAAAGTTAAAAGGGGTTGTTATGCTTTTGAATATCTTATAATTTACTAAGCAGACCTGATCTTCCTATTGAGCCACACTTCTAATATCTTTCTTTCTCTTTCATGAATAACTAATATTATATTATAATGCTTAATTCAAGGGACTGTGAGGAAGAAAGGCGGTGGCAAGTTGACTAAGATGAGGGAGGGTTTGTTGAAACCTCGGTTGAAGAAAATACTTTGTTTAGGTATATTGAAGAAGAAACCAAAATGAAAACGGTTGGCAGATAGCGCCCGATTTCGAAATTGTCCGACATCAAGCCACTCAACCTTTAAGAGCAGAGATTGATTTTTCTTAAAGACCCGACGATCAACCCACGATTTTATTATTCATCAGCAGATCTAACCGTAGAAGACGCTGATCCTGACACCGCGTTTCTCGAACTCTCTGAAAGGATACTATTACGCTGCAAAGAAACCCATTTCTGGAATTTGATCAGCCGAGGGGAAAGACTTTCTTAAGAAAAGACTAAAGCTGCATTTTAAAACTATATTGAAGAACTTGGACTGGCAGGCCAAGTGGCGGTCGAGTTCAATGAGAAAGCATTGGTGCGAACAAGTGTTATCCACAATAATAAAACCTTGTCAAGCAAAATTGTTATACGCAGGCCAATAGACTACAGCTAGATCAACATCACAGGCGTACTACATCACTAGATTGGCACCCACATTGTACGCAAGTTCAATGAACGTAATCAAATATTTTACAAGAAAAGGAAAGCGTACTCTATTCAGCCCTGCCTCTGCGAAGAAGAGGGCTTGGCTTGTTTAAACCAAACAATTGAACTATGCAACACTGATATTCCTCCTATGCTGTACCTACCTGCCTTAAGATACTATGCAGCAGCTAAGGCAAGGGTCAGCACCTTTAGTGAGCTATATAAGGAGCTAGAGGATTTTGTACCTAATCCCAATTAGAGATGGGTGGAGGTGGTGAGGGTGAAGCGAGGACTGTCTGATACTAGATAGTTGAAGGGCATGTACAAAGATCAGATTTATTTGGCAGGGCCTTTAAAATATTGAAGAATAGAAACGACCTGGATTTTGTGGCGATGCATTCATCAAAAATCGGAATAGAGGACTGTCAGAGATTCATGTAGCATGGGGCTCTTAACCTCAAAGGCGCTATCATCCCAAAATTTATACGCTAGATCAGTTTTTATCGAGATGCCTTATAACGCATTGCAAGATAAAACTTCATCGACTCTTTTGATTATGACCTATAATGACGCATTTTATTGACGATAAACTTATCTGGGGGATTTGTAGCGCTCAGATGACATCATCAAGAAAAGGTTTGTGGCTTTGGAGGATATTATGGTTATCTTTTTCTTTCTTGTTTCATGGCTGCTTTGATTTTACATCATGAGAAACCCGAAATGGACAATTCAATGAAATGATAATAACACAACAGATCAACAGCATGAATGATAATAAATGGCTAACACCAAATGATATGTTAAACACTTTGCACTTTGTTGAAATTCATCTGTTCATATCCAAAACCTGGACATCGCCTCATCAAGATTCATCTATAATGGGAAATTGATTGCTAAGGAAATGTTAGAATGAGAATAAGGAAAACAATGAGGAACATATTATAAGACGATAGAGAAACAATAAAATAAAGAAGAAAGTAAGAGGCAGGCCTTCCAATCTTAGTTTTTACCATCTGTTCTGCACTTAGCGAAGTAACCCCACCACCATGCTTATCAGGAAGTCTTATCAGTTCGTCAGACTACTTACCAGTTCGTTAGATTACTGACCAGTGAGTCATACAACTCATCAGTGAGTGACACCACTCATCAGCTTGTGAATCTACTAACTAGTTGTGATGCTACTTACCAGCAAGTCATCTACTCATTAGCCCGTGATGCAATTAATCAATTTGTGATACCTCTAACCAACTTGTGATAAATCTCAACAGCCGTTAGGCTCCATGCTCAACTTAATTGCACAGCACGCATATATACGAGAGCTTCACATGTATGGGAATTCGGTTTACAGTATCAACAAACACTTTTTTTCTTATCTTAACAAGGAGAAGACATTATAACAGTTGATAATAACCAACACACAACCCTTTTCAAGAAGAACGACTATAGCGTTGGAGATGAACAACTCTTGGCACTAGCGATGAAAACTAGCTGAAGGTCGACCCCCCACAAAGCTAAAACGATAATCGATGCCTCAAAACAATCATCCTGTTAATGTATCCTGTCGTTGTATAAATCGATGGTAGTTTGATTTATGCAGCACGCTATTGTATCTTATTATCATAATCTTAAAATAATTCATTAAAGGCTTGACATCTCTCATAGAATTGTTAAGCATGAAGGAATAAACTTGGCAGATCTAAAATGATATGGTTTAGTCGGCCATATATAAGCATGTACTATTAATAAAGGTGGTAAGGGACAAACTTCTTATTGGTAAAAAGCCATCAAGGGCCGTATTCATTAGATTGGGAAAGAGGATTATCAAGAGGATTCATTTAGCCTTCTATGGGCTTTTAGAATCGGCATAACTGCCGTCTGGGTATAGAATTCCTCCATGTCCTGCAACAGACAGTCCGCCATACTGCCTTGCTGTCCAATCTCCTTGGATGCCTACTTCTTGGGCTACTACTTATTATCCATTAGATATAATGATAGATGCCAAAGTTGAATTTCAACAAGAAGTTAAAGGTATCATTATTTTGGACATTATTTTTGGAGAGGTTGTCCATTTCATCAATTTGTCCCAGTTCAGATTCTTTGAGATGTATTTCGTATTCAGTAAGATACGATACCATAATATAAATGTTAGCTATTTTAAATAAAGGAATGTACAAGCATCGATCTCAAGGATGACATCCTAAAATTAATTCCTGATTATTCTTTCTATCGTGATGCCTTATCGACTTGATATGTTATCGAAGAAAGATACTTGAGATCTGTAGTGCCTGCATTCTTCCAAGAGAAGGTGTTTGCTTCATCAAGAGATCATTGCCATCCTTTATTTTCTGATTTGAGGTTTTTGAAATTTTACATTTAAACCCGAACTGGGACAAATCCATGAAATGACCAACTTCTTTAGACAATAAATATAGATCAAGTTAAGGCAACCGGGAACAGAACAAGTAATTTTATTTCAATCGATAACCCTCTATAATCAATGGCTACTGCTCATCATGTGTTGAAATCAAGCTTTTGGATTCTATCATTATATCATTATATCATTATATCAATGGAGAAGTATGCAAAGAAATAAGCTAAGGAAGAAGAGGTAGATGATCTGCCTCACCACTTGTACTGCCCCCTAACTCGTCAGCTTTTTGTCTAGCCAGTGTTGGCTTCCGATGGTCTTACCTACGAGAAGAGAGCCATTGAAATGTGGTTTGCCAAAAGTAACAAGTCCCCCCTTACTGAGTATAACTCACAAATAAAAGACTTGTTTTCAACCATTCTGTCAAGGCTCTGATAAAAGATCTTCGTGGTTATTCTGAGGATAGAAGAAGAGAGATTGATTATCACATGGCTGTCTACATAAGAATGAAGGAATTGTAGGCCAAGGGTGATACTCCTGGTTAGAGTAGCTACCAGTCTTCTCGTTTTGTTGAACAACAAAACGGTTATTGAAGGATCAAAACAAACGATTAAATTAAATGATTCAACAACTGCGTAAAGAGTTACTAAACGCTAAGGAGTATAACCTTGACCTTCAAGTAAAGCTAACAGACAATATGAAAGACGACCCTAAATCCAAAGAATAAAAGTAAGATTATTTAGATCACCAGTAAGTAGACTTGTCTAGAGTGCCGCCGCTCATTATTCGTTAAGAATTTTGGAGCACTATCTCCAAACGACTTGATGAGCATGGCTTGTAAAAGCTACCACTTGTTTTGCACTTAGCATGGTAACACCATAACCAGCACGTGATATACTTACCAGCAAGTCGTATTATTGACCAGTTTGTTTGACTACTGACCAGCAAGTTATACTATTGACAAGCAAGTCATACTACTTATCAGTTAGTGATGCCACTAACCAGTTTGTAAATAGACTGACCAGCATGTGATAATACTTACCAGCGAGTCAACTGATTACCAGCTAGTGAGAATACTGACTAGATAGTGATTCATCTAACTAGATCGTAATACCGCTTACCAGCTAGTGCTAAGCCTCACCAGCAAATTTGCCTTCAAACTGAACTATATTAGAATACGCGCGAATGTGAAAGAGATTCACCTGTACTCGGATTCGAATTACAATATGCACAAGGCGATTTTCGAGTATCTTGATGGAGTATTACCAAAGGTGACGATAACCAACACTCGACCCTTCAAGCCAGCATTGATAGTGTTGGAGAAAGTAATTTTTGACATGGCGGAATAAGACCTAGCTGCGAGTCGACAAGGATTGGCCAAAAAGCTGGGCCGATGATAGATGACACCCCCAAGATTTCATCATTTTATACTGTCATCTATTTATGTCAATTATAATCCATTTAAAGAAATCAGTTTTTAAAGAAAAAGCAAAAATCAAACTGATAATTAGTCAAAGGAGAAAGAGTCTTTTCAGCCTAGTTGGGACTTGACCGTTATATTTAAAGGTATCTATTGTTCGTTCTTCTTCCTCTTCTCTGATTCACTTGCCTTATGCATTTGATTTACAATTTTCCAATGACTGTTAGTATTGCATTGCATTGTTAGAGGTAACTCCTATTTTCTCGATATTCATTCAGCTGCTTCTCCTTACCAGGTTACAATAGACTGATACATTCACTGATAATCAAGAGCAGTAAATTGGATTGAAATGAAAATATAGCAAGGTTACTATTAAAATAAATTTTAATCTTAAAAAATTATCAGCTTATTTTACGCCCTTTTATATACACCAGCACATCGTTCTGTCGAAGGTCAAAACTTACCTTTTTAAGAAGTACAGGGTTTGAGCAGTTCAGTGATGGCAGTAATTTCTTTCTCCTTCCTTTTCTAAGTATAGTTGCACAAGATTTCTGCTGGACCCTTTAGACTCCCCCATACTTCCTTGACCTCAATCTGGTGTAAATTCCATCATCCCCATCATAAGATGAAGCACCCAATTTTTCATAATAATTAAATGGAATCTTTTCACAGTCGGATAGAAAGATTTTATACACTCCAGTGGTAGAGCACGACCTATAGGAGCAAATGTGGTTTGGTCGCTGCTAAATTGATAACTGAACTGACTGTCGCAACAGTCTAGCACCAATCGTCGGGATCCTAATCGGAGTGAATCCTATCATTATAATCATTAGTATTCTATAGACATATAATAAGCTTGCAATCAATTAGTTTTTATATAACTAACTGTTTTTGACCTACTTATCAACTTATGATACAACTCTTCCATCTTCAATTGTCTTATCCCCTCCTTGAAAGGCACAGTTTTCCTTCGCATCCCTGTCACAGGATTGATCTTGCTGCCTGCTAGTCGATTATTTACCGAAGTGAGCTCTGCCACTATTTTTTTTCAGTTGCTCTACTTACCTCTTCAGCATTGTGTTTTAGTAAGCTGGGTTGCTTGGCTCAGTCTAGATTGTTTCAAGTTTGTCCATTGACGTATGAAGTTTCATATTAGTGATGGAATTTTATGAGAAGGGTCTGTAGCTAGTAGCTGAGGTGGCCATTTTGTCAAGCAATTAATATAGTGTTTTCTTTTCCTACAAAAATTAGTGCTGTTGAATGGTGAAATTGTAGTTCGTGCGCTAAAGTTAAGACTTAAGTTGCAACTCTGATTAGCTTGTAACTTTATAAGAGGAGGCTTTGGCTTTTGATTATAATGAGGGTGTTTTTTTAGAGCAGGTCCTGGTTCAAATCGTAGAGGAGTGTTAGACAGTTCTGCAAATCACGGTCTCTACGGGTAGTTCCCTTTTCCCCTAAGACAAGGATAGCCCTTTTGTTAAGGGAGATGGTATTGCACAATTCAGTTAATTAGTCCTTAAGATGCTGTATTTCCTGGTGAAGGATCAAGACAGTCTAATCGATGCAATTCATATAATTTAGAATGATATATCTATTGGGTTTGTTATTTGAGAACATGAGATTTCCATTTTTCATGCAAGAAGGCAAGAAGAACATTTGTTAGCTTAGTTAGAAGCATCATCGATATTCAACTAATATTCACAGGCTTTTAATATTGAATGATCAACTAATGGATGTTTTTCAACACGATTGCACTAATTCATATCCTAATTATGAAAATTGGGGTTATTCGCAAGGTAAATAATTTGCACAATGTTTGATGATTAATTGTTACTTCATCTCTATCATTCGAGTTGCACCGGACAAAACGAGGAAGACGTAGGATTGAACTCTTCCAATGGCTGGGGTACCAAAATATGAAAAATGAATATTATTTAATTTAATTTAGATCTAAACACATCAGAAAGAACCCGATGCATATTGACAAATGGAGCAGAACATATTGACTCTTTAAAAAGTTCAGTTAGGTATGTTTATTTGAAGGTATGTTTATTTGAATCGTTTAATGGTTTAATTTTCTACCAAGCATGATGTCTAGGATCCCAAATTTGATGATGTTGAGAATGATGAAGGCAAACGCTGTGTTATTAAAGGCATTCCATTTTTAGTTGTCACTGTTGTATATGTACATGATGATGATCAGCCAGAAATCACCCAACAACATTCTTACCATTCTGGTGTGCATCACGTATTTCTTAAAGGAGATTTTTTACTAATTATTTTATGAATACAAATTTACTAATAGTTAGAAAAAGCCTAGCTCGATGACGACCAGGGCCAAATATAATCTAGATCACGAAGTAGAGGGTGAATACATAGAATAGTTTTAGAATGTTGGTATTGATGCTATTGTACCTTTTGTAAGCTAAGATGGAGCTCACTAGCATATTGTAAAAGATAGGGAGCAACAAGAAGAAAAGGTAGGCTGATTACAGACTGCTTGACAAGTTATTCTTATCCAGGTACACAAAATTGAGGATTAACCTGATCAGAGAGATTAAGGAAAAAGGTAACAGAACTAGTAGTGGTTGTATATTCATCATTTATATTGAATCTGATATATAAATGTCAATTTTCTTGATGAGGGTTGATTCGGTGATCTATATATAAGCTGATGTAGTATGAGATGCCAGCTGCTTATATAATGAAGGCTATTATACTTGAGGCAAAGGTGAATCTGTCGAAATTGGACCATCCTGTCGCACGCTGACTGTTGTTGTATCCCTGCATTATCAGCTGAGGGATATTCTAAAACATCAACTCAACTATCTGTGACACTTTCACGACCTTCTCTATTTTTGGATGAGCCATTTAGAACTCGTATCTATACAATTAGAATTATTGATACTTCACCTGTATCTAAAGGATCTTTGTCCAGCTTGCCATTATGTAGCTGACAACCTCGATGGGTTAGGAAAATAGCCTGTACACTCGGTTGAGGGTAGGCTTCCTCAAAATGAAGAAATAAAAGTAGAGTCCGATGGCGATGTTGAAGAGGAAGGTGATGATCATGAAGATGATAGAGAACACTCGAACAGCAATCGTTGGCATAAACATTCCAGTTCTAATAAATGTAGAGTATATCCGTGAGCTAATCCACACAGCTGAAAAGTACCAGCATCAGGTAGTATAGATGATAGTACCACTTCATATTCTCCAATTTATATATATTTATGTAAAATAATTGAGCTTTTATTCCTCACTCTGAAAACGTCTGTACGGCTCTCGCGATTCAATTACAAAAGATAGATTTAAAGTCACAACATTAATTGATAGAAAATAGTCTAAGCATTGACTGAGTTTAAATAATATAATATGCATAATTGTTTTGGGATCTGCAGTATGTTTGACATTGAAACTCAATAACAGTAAGAGTAAAAAATGAATACTCTAGTTGAAGTTAAAAAACAGGAGGCATAAGAAAATTAAAGTGGTCCTGCTTAAAAAGAGTCCAAAAAAAGCAAGGAAGTTTATTATCAAGCCATTATCAATAATGAACCCATGAAGTTCATCAAAGAGTAGTTGATAAAGTCTGACTTTCCATACCGCCTGATAGAGAAAAAATAGTAGTAGAATGACATTATGCAGTCATATCTAAGTAAATAAGAAATTAATACTCTAGTTGAAGTTAAAAAACAGGAGACATAAGAAAATTAAAGTGGTCCTGCTTAAAAAGAGTCCAAAAAAAGCAAGGAAGTTTATTATCAAACCACTATCTAAAGCAAGAATGAACCCATGAAGTACATCAAAGAGTAGTTGATAAAGTCTGACTTTCCATTACCGCCTGATAGAGAAAAGATAGTAGTAGAATGACATTATACAGTTACATCTAAGTGAACTATGACATATGCTTAGGAATAATTTTATCTATAAGTTATTAATATGTCGTTGGCGAGATAATCGATGAGGCTTAGACCCCCTGCTCCTGAGGCTCACCAACTTTCATAGACCTTTCTTGCCAGGGTTATTGATCTGTGCATGATCCTGCAGCAGAATAGACTCACTCCCAACTAATAGTATGCACTCGTTGAAATGGCTCAAGATCTGCATAAGGAAGCCAGGTCCTTTATAGACCGCTCTAAACGGACATTCCGCAAAATCGATTTCACAGACCGGATTCCCAGCCAACACCAATCCAAGCAAAGCTTTATATATACTCTATCTACAACCAAAGAGAATCGGCAGGAGAACGGCAAGTTGTTATAGAAACTGTCAATAAATGAAAAGTCAAGTCAGTAGATGTAAAGCCTAAAAGACGAGTTATCCATTTTGAGGACTAACTACCGCTTGCTGAGCTAGAAGTTCAGACACTACAAATAGTCCAATTAATACAGAATTAGAAATAGAAGCTGTTACGTTAAGGCAAAAGTTGAACAAGCTCAAGGAGAAGGTCGATCACCTTGAAACTTAGAACAAGGCCTTAAAAGTATGTGTAGTCTAGAAGGGAGGTAGGAGGAGTTATAAGACTGCCAGTCAGCATCACCACAACAAACAAAATGAAGATAGTCCTCTTTTATAGATGCTCGTGACCCAGGCTCAAAGCATCTAATAGTCCATTTTGTGCAATACGCGCCTTTGAGTTTGATTTAAAAATGTAAAACAGCCTAAGTGAAGTTATTCACAGCTTAAGGAGCATCCGTCCCAAGCCCAAGTTACCTTATCCTCTGCCTGATTAAGAACTCTCGGTAAAAGAATTAGCGGACTGCCTGGGTATCCTTGCAGAGAGGCACAACAAAGCCTTTGATGATATTGTAGAATCACTTGATAGGACCAGTGGATACTTCCCTGATCTGTAAGAATGTCTAAAGGGTAACCTGCTGGTGGAATGGTCAAAAGAATAGGATGAAGCTCTGGCATAAGGTCATACAAAACTACTGATTCGCTACAAAGGTGAAGAATCAATAAATAGACGGAGACTATATCTTCAACAGTGATAATGGCAATGATGATTTCATGCTTTGCCCTTGGTAAAGGACTAGAGACCGGTGGTGGCTCGTCCAATTATCAGAGCATGGATGTCATTTGTCCCTTCGTATGTATTTACAGTCTATAGGTTGATCGCATGTCTCAAGACATGGTACTATTCAGCGATTCCATTGCCGCCTATCATATCCCTCGCCTCTCGGGCAACTCCAATTGCCTTCATACAATTGTTCCTCTTGATCATTGATATCATTTCTGGTGCCAAAGCGTTCTGATCCTTGAGTCGGGCGACTTGTAAAGCTGCAAGAGAGCCAAGTGCAATTTCAGTTTGCATTTCAGTCATTTTTTTCTGTGGAAGTTGAAAAGAAGCAATAGGTACTCCAAATTGTTTTCTGTCCATTTGATACTCCCTGGCTCGAAGGAAGCAATCGTTAGCTGCTCCCATCACTCCCCATGCAATTCCAAACCTAGCATTATTCAGGCATGAAAATGGTCCCTCAACCCCTTCACAGTTGAAAACATATGGCTTTCAGGGACTTTGACCTCATCCATAACTATATCACCAGTTATCGAAGCCTTTAGAGATAATTTACCATTTATTTTATTGGTCGACAGTCCTTTCATACCCTTTTCAAGGATGAAACCTCTGATGTCTTATTTGTCATCTTTTGCCCAGACGACAAAAACATCAGCAATCGGGAGTTGGTGATCCACATTTTACTGCCTGAAATAACATACTCGTTCCCAACTTTTTTAGCTCTTGTTATCATTGATCCTGGGTCTGAACCGTAGTCAGACTCTGTTAATCCAAAACATCCAATTAACTCTCCCTTTGAAAGGCCTGGAATATACTTGTCCTTTTGCTCCTTCGTTCCGAATTCGTTGATGGGATGTATCACTAGCGAACTCTGTACGGAGAGAGCTGATCTATAAGCACTGTCTACTGATTCAATTTCACGATTGATCAGTCCGTAGGCTACTGAACTAACACCAGGTAGATCGTATTCGGAAAGAGTACATCCCAGGAAGTTAAGTTTTCCCATTTCTTTCATGATGATGGGGTCAAAAATTTCATTTCGATTATCTTCGATCACCCTGGGCAAAAGCACATTCTGTGCGAAATCATGGGCTGATTTCTGTACCATCTTTTCCTCTTCAGTGAGTAAAGACGCCATAGCCAGAGGGTCTTTATAGTTATACTTCACAAACTTTGCAAAAGCTCTTTTGATACCACAGAATAACATTAAATATTTTTCAGTGTTCTTTATTCAATTTGTCGAGGATTGAGAGTAGGTCATATACAAACAACATGTTTTGTGTGTGTGTTTAGTTAGGGTTGAAGTGGACGAATAGACTTGTGCAATCTGTATCGGTGGAGAGCCTATATAAACTGTTGAAGTAAATGTAATTGCAGAGGAAGTGACCTGAGTTATTGCTAACTGTAATTTTATGGTCTTTTTTGTTCAACTTCTCGCAGATCCATTACACTGGAAGGGTAGTCTTTATACACTCCTCCTTTTCCATATCATCACAGATAGGCAAGTCTATAGGTCTCTAACCAGCTTCATCTTTACATCCAAATTCTTTAGGTTGTGCGCACATCTTTCAAGCTAAAGATTTATTCCTACTCCTAAATGGAGATATAAGACATTCTTCAGTTTGTTCTTTTATTGATTAGAGATGTATTCTTCCACTGCTTTCATAGAGACTGGCAGCCAACAGGCATCTATGATTATTTTAGGCCGGTCTATTTGAAGGGTCTCAATAATCTTCTGAGTGGGATTGTTTTTCACTCCATTAAAAGGGCCAAACCCTGTCACGTAGATTCCTTCAATCATGTCTATTTGATATTCTTTAATATAATTCAAGTTGTGGATGGAAGCGCCAAGCAAACCATACGAAGATTGGTCGAAGGCTTGTATCCCTATTCTAACCAAGACTGAAGATATAATAGACTTCATAAATGGTTGTTTAGAAGACTAGCCATCTAAACTCACCAGCCAGGAGTGGATGACCATCTACCATTGGAACTACGAACTGGCTGTCAATCAAAAATACCCTCATCTCTCAGAATGGCTCTATACTCGCTATCAGGCACTTATCAGAGAATACCTAAAAAAGTGCATCAATACCTTGTCAATCAGTAGTATCATTTCCTTGACAAACTTTTTCAGCGTTTGAAAATTATAGTCAACAAATAGCCAGATACTTTAACTACATCAATCGAAGTTACGTGGTGCGCAATTCCCTACCGAATTTGAAAGCAGTGGCAGAAGAGACGATATTGACATTTTTGTTGCAAGCCTATTAAAAATAAATTCATGCTGCTATAAAGACAGAAATTGAGTTTCTGTTCGCTTAGCAAAAACCACTAGAAAGGGGCTTTCTTAGAAAGGTTATCCAACAAATCTATGATATTCTGAACAACACCTCCCGGAAAACTTACTACAGCACCATGGTCAGTCGAATTGGACTTGTCTTCAAAGCCATATTCTAGACCTACCAAACACGATTAGATTCAAGTTCATAGACAGTATTCGATATTGTGGCAAGCATATTGGAATACCAAGAGAGACTCGAACATTTCGTGAGGACTCACATTTCACCGTATAGTGGGTATGAAATAGATAATGATCAGATCGAGTGCATCAGAGTGCATTTTGAAGAGATCTTTTTGAAACGTATGGTGGAAAAGATATTTGCTCCTGAAGGGTTTAAGGCAGCGTTAGAGGAACGCAATATCCCATTTGTAAAATCGATTTCTATTTTGTTTGCTAAAACTGAAGAGGAAAGGCTTGTCTAAATCTTTGAGGAAGATATACTTCGGAATTGCTAGAAACTAATCCCTGATTTCAAAGCTATCAAAATCTCCATCCAACTTCAAGCCATCAATTAGCTTTACGAACTGCATCAGCTATACGATAAGATAATTAATGTATGTTTCCCATTTCCATCCAACATCTTCAAGAATAAATTCTTCTCCACTTTTTATCACCTCATAAACAAAGTGTACAAAGATGATCACAAAATCAACTTAGCAGAAATGCTTGCCCTTGCAGTGGATGCCCTGCATTATAAAAAAGACCTGCCTCCTGACACCTAGGAATAGCATCATCTCATGGTGGTTGGTCTGCTAAAGTTTTATAGGGGACAAAGATGTTTTTTTAATCCATCATCAGTTCAAATTATCCAAAAGATTGTTACAAATTGCTCTAAATAAGTGCTTTCGCAGGAAATGAGACTATTGACCTTTTTTAAAAAGGAGTTTGGAGCATCGTAGATCACAGTGCTTGAGAAAATGCTCACTGATATAGAAGAAAGTTTGAGCTCCAGATCAGGTTTAGGAAAGAATATGCGATGACTTCTGAACTTTTGGTCCTAACTGAAAGTAGCTGGCCTAACCTCCTCTGGATAGAAATTCCTATGCTACCTCTGATTGAGAAAATTCAGCTTAGAATAGAGTCCTTTTACCGGTCGATTTCTGCCATGAGAGATCTCAAGTTTTCTTATACTCTTGGAGTTGCCATTCTCTAATACAAAAGCGATAAATAAACCAGTCCCCCTCACGAACTATAAGTTTGCGGAATCCATGGGGCCATGATCATACACCTACAAGAAAACGGACCAGCCAATCTATCTTCACTCTCCCACATATTCAACACCAAGTAATCAAACATGCAACAATATGTACAATACCTCGTCAAGCATCAAATCCTGTTACTCACTTAAAAAGGCTAGTTTTGTATCAACAAAGGCTATGCCCCTACACGGATTAAGTCCAGGTTGGTGATGCTGTAGTTTGAGGATTTGAAGTAGATGAAAGTTTAAATACTGGTAGGTAGTTTGCCATACAAGCTTTGATGATAAAGATTATGAAGGTGGAGAAGCAGATGCGGCATAAGGAGTTGTTAGAACGTGTGTCGATCACAATGAAAAAATTCAGACCATAATCGCCGCAAATGGAGGCTATGGTATAAAAGATGATAAAGAACGACTTCCTACAAGAAGATGGAGAATATCTTCGTTACATCTCATGAGCATCAATTCCTTCCTTGTCTGTAATATATATCACCAGTAATAATGAAATATAAACTAACCCGAACTTCATGTTTATCATTTTTTCATATACATTTATTGATTTTTTTAATAACTGATGCAACAGACGGACAAAGATCCCTTTCCTAGGGGTTGGGGTTGGGGTTGGGGTTGGGGTTGGGGTTGGGGTTGGGGTTGGGGTTGGGGTTGGGGTTGGGGTTGGGGTTGGGGTTGGGGTTGGGTTGGGGTTGGGGTTGGGGTTGGGGTTGGGAGGAAATCATTCAAGCAGCAACATGGAGTCAACATCCCCCATTACGGCTCAGTAGGCAATCCTATGCCTAACGAGTGCCATCGATACGGAATGAAACTTCCTGTCGGCTACCACACCTAATAAGTCTTTAGCACTGAGGAAACAAAAGGGATCAAGGGGTTTGTTAACGAAGTGAAGGAAAAAAAGTACGATTCGAAGAACAAGATGCCATTGGGAATCACTATTGATCGGCATTACAAACTGCCGGAAGTAACCAAACAGGAATAGTTCAAGTATGGAGTGCATACTGAGGTCGACTAGTTCAATTGCAAAGAAATTGTCAATTCAGGCCTTAATCTCTAAGAAACCTAAGAGATCAGACAACAATATTTAAAGTCTCACAAGAGCTTCGGCCCTGCTGAGCAGATAAAGCGAGATTATAAATGGCCGGTTGATGCTACGGATTTCAGGTTTGGAAAAGTTGACAGGTAGTGTTAAGACATGAATCGCATTATGCGCCCAGATATTGTGTAGGAAGGCTTTCCTAAAACAAAGATTGTCACAAAAAATCAAATCGATCATGACAATTTTGCTTAAGATCCTCTTGGAAAACCTGCCAATTTGGGGCAGACTAATCCCTACGTTCACGCTGATACCACTTATGGCAAACCCCTTGAAAAGTCTGAATGGGATGCAGGAAAATGTATTCGAGGGAGCAGTACTATGTATGGGGTATAGCCTGATAGAGATCTTGGAAGGTGTACTCGTGTGGGGAGCAGAAATATCCCAAAGGAGGGTGATGAAGGACGGATGTTTGGTGTACCTAGTGTAAGGCTAGACATAAAGCCTCCTGAACAAATTTCAGTTGCTGACCCTCAGAACTATGGAACAGATCCAAAAGCAATCGACTTATTGTATCCTGAGAGCTACGAATTCATGGGTCTTACGAAAGAAGATTTTGATATGCGCAGGCCTAAGTAAGAAATCAGATAGATTTTTGAGAAGATTGGCTATCGATTCCCCCGAGGTAAGTTCGAGGCAATTTTCCAGAAATCAAAGGAGTTGGAGGGCACAATCCTAGACAAGGTTTCATGCCGATGCTTCATCCAAGCGATGAGATATTTCGAGGACATTTGATTCCACATCAATTTAAAATGTGTTTTTTATCTTATTGAGCTAGATCAGTAATATATTCATGAATGATTTATGCAATATTGTTTATTTAGATAGACTAGGCTTGGCTAAACAAGGTTTCTTTCTTTTCTATAATTCAGTTCAGATCTTTATTATGAAACTATTTTCGTTTCAGAATTAGTTCAATATAGCCGTAATATTTTAGCTTTTTTGTTTATTTTATACATGTTGTCTAAATAGCAACTCAATACTGCTATCGATACTCTTAAGCGTGGCAGTAAATCTACTGTTGCCTTAAAACCACTTATTCCCCTTGTATAAAAACTACCCATTCTGCACAACATTAATGGCATCAAGAACCAGAACTTAGCTTTAAGTATGCTCAAAAGTTTGAATTACAAATTCCTTCCAGCTAATCGTTTCCTTATGCATGAGGGGGAAATCGGTAAAGAGATGTTTCTAATGTTAAGAGGAAAGTTAGTCATCACTAGGACTATGGCCTCCCGGTCTATCAGCCACTAGGTCCCTGAAAAAGCATTAAAAGAGTTGGTGTATCATATTTTTGATGATAAGAGCAAGTAATTAACTGAGCAGTAAGAGGTCAGAGTGATGATTGCTTTCTGCAATTCTTTAAAATCTGAAAATATTCCTTTCAGGTAATATTTCACTTAGAAAGGCCAGCCCCAATTTAACGTTCTAGCAACTCTTACTGAAACGCAAATCACAGGCTAGCTCGCACTTATCAATTAGAGCAAACGATCAGCATCTATTTTCTCACTTTAAGATTGTTAGTTAGGAGTACTTTCCAAGACAGTTTTAAGGCCATCTTTGACTAATGCATCACAGCTACTAGAAAAGCCTTTGAATGCATTCATGGATACATGCCTCATGAAGAACACTCACAGCTATCCATGCTTTCAGTCTTGTGCGAGGAGAAGGCATATCACCCAAGAACTCGCATCTGGAACTAAGGCGATATAGCAAACTATTTCCTTATAGTAAAGAAAGGAGAGCTGAAACTGATCAGCACGACTAGCAAGTATCCCATTCTGATAATTTCACAAGGCTGTTTCTGCGGGGATGAAGATTTAAACTTATAGCATTGGGTGAAAGAAGTAAAAGGATGTGCTCTGCAATCACCACCAGCAACTGCTCATGTTATCTAATCCCTTTTAAGAATCTTTACACTTGCTTTAAGAAACGTAGTCGTATTGCCCATTATTTTATGTCTAAGGCCAGAGGGAAGATAGCCTTGATAGAGGAACAAATGGACCGAATCAAACCTGAGCGCGGGAGGAACGCAGATGATAGTGCAGACAGTATCCTTTAAGAACAAGCAGCACGCACTCTCTAAGCTAAGCGCAAAAAGATTTAGTTAAAGGCAGTGAAGGTGGACAAGCAGTTTGACTATTTTGGAATCTTGAAAGGTTCATACCAGAGGATTAATAATTTGGAGAAGCAGGTCAAACAGGAAATAAGAAACAGTAGATGGAACAGCACGCAAAGTATACATACTCCAAGGGTTGAGTCACCTAAACCTTCAAACGCTCATTTAAACAAGAATCTTATTACTGTACGTGAGAAAAAAATATATGCTAGGCTCAAAAAATGTATAAGCAGCACAAGGCTGGACAAGTTTTTAAACAGTAGATGAGAAATGTAAATCATCATTATTGATATAATATTGTTTTTAAATTATTCACTTGATAACCATGTTTGATCTCCTGTAAATCGTATTTTCCTCTCATATATTTCTCAATCAAACAGATACAGATGGATTTTTGGATCATAATCCTAATCTGATTGCAATTTCGTAGTAATAAATGATTGAACAGAAGGGAAACGCTAAGGACGTTGAGGCCTACTTGGAGTACAGCGCTATGGTGCCAGGAGGAGAACCTATGTCCGACAAAGAATATGAAAAGTATAAGAAAGAATTTCCCAACTGGCTGCAAATCGGCTCTATGCTAATATTTACAACCCTAAAGGCTTGGTGTGCAAAGCTGTTGGACCTTCCACTAAATGCTTCTGCGACCACCTTTTCAAGGACCATAATTGGCTCGCCCAAGAGGGTGATAAAATACCATGTAAAGCAGCAGGCTGTTCCTGTGCCAACTACTACTACATTCCTATCTATGGGTCACAAGACTTCAAATGTGGTTGCAAACACAGCTATCAGGCACACAATGTTAAATCAAAGACTTGCAAGTCCTGTGCATGCAAGAAATTCGAGTCTCTACAGTCCTGTTCCTGCAAATTCAAGTACAGAGAACATTAACAGCGCAATGAGCGTAAGAAGGAACTTGAGGCGAAAGGAGAGAACCCACATGGAGTGTTAGGAGGAGTGACATCATTTTCAGATATGTTGGATGGAGCAGATCGTTTTTAATCGGACATAAGGTAGCACAATTCAAAATCAAAGCCGAAGTGGCTACAAGTGAACAAAGGATAGACAGTTCCAGTAGGTAAATTAGTGACCGACCTCATGTCGATGCCATTAAAAATTTGAATCATTATCAGCCTGTATACAAAGCAGTTCTTTTTCAAACCAAAATTAAGACATGTTATATCAATAACAAAATGATACGATTCGTTTGTATTATTCTTTTAGTCTGTGGTCATTGTGGACATTTCTAGAGTGCTGAGAATTGTAAATGGCAGAATTATTGTCCGGCAAAGGGAGGAACTACTCCTGTCTGTGGGGTCACTAACTAGAAGCAGATCAATAAAACTGCATATGTTCGCTTTGTATGTGTTAGTGAAAGTCCTTATTTGTGGGGTGATAATATCGATGTACCTGTTCAGATCGATGGTAGTATCTTTGAAATAAACAATTTAACAAGCATCAATTGTTAAACTGCAAAAGGATTGGGATAAAGCTTGTTTTTTGTGAATTGTCATTGTACATCAAGCTGTACTATTTAAGGCTCATGGTAGATAAAGTACAAAAAAGAATGACTTCACAGTATGATATTTGTTATTTGCTTAGTCTTTTTTATAATCATTTCCATTGTTCTAGTTACAATCTCATAAAAAGAAAGGCAGCATTCATTTTTATAATTAGTTGAATAATTTTAAGTAATTCAAGGGGTAATAACTGTTGATTTTTGTGGAAATAGTTGTTTGGATGCCTAATTTATTTCAACCATAATGCAAATTGATCAATAGCCATAGGGGTTGGGGTTGGGGTTGGGGTTGGGGTTGGGGTTGGGGTTGGGGTTGGGGTTGGGGTTGGGGTTGGGTTGGGGTTGGGGTTGGGGTTGGGGTTGGGGTTGGGG
>NW_028291982.1:0-53944 GCF_963383615.2 Lipophrys pholis | reverse complement strand
CCCAACCCCAACCCCAACCCCAACCCCAACCCCAACCCCAACCCCAACCCCAACCCCAACCCCAACCCCAACCCCAACCCCAACCCCAACCCCAACCCCAACCCCTAATTAATGACTCGACATATTATATGGAATTCTATATTTATATTAATACTTAATGAATAAATTAATTATATCTGAATACAGCCCACCGGACATTTACATATAGGCAATTACCTTGGTACTATTAAATTATGGAAATAAATAAGCGAAAGAAATTAACAAGCATTGTTTTTTTATTGCTGACTTGCATTCAATGACTGACAATATGTATTCATAACATAATAAATTTACAACAAAAATCAATATAAGTAAATAAACAAAACAAATGATCATATAACTGTTAGCATGTGGAATTAATTCATAGCATATATTTGTACAAAGTTAAGTCAAATAACATCTTTAATTATTTTGGTTGCTTAATGTGCATTACACCTGTTAGTTGGCTAAATGCTATGATACAATTTAAATAAAAGAGTGGAAATGATAAATCATCTGGTCTTTATACTTATCCCATTCTCATGGCATCAGATATTTTTATTGTATAAAGCGGCTTATGTTCCAATAGGATAAGACCAAAAACAGCATCTTATATTGACTAATAAAATAGTTGAAAGATTTAATAATGTTTATGGTAAATATTTCACACCTCCATAACCTCTTTTTACAAATGTACCTAAAATAAAAAGTCTTAATGATGGAAATAAAAAAATGGCCAAAAGTGAACTCTCATAATATAGCAGAATTAATTTAACCGATTCTGACTAACAAATCAAAAATAAAATAAGGAAAGCCAAAACTGACTCACTACCAGGTATTACCTATCTTCAGAAAGGCCATAACTTATGAATCTTATAAATATATTTGCATAACTAAAAAATAAATAAATATAGTAAATTACTCAAGAAATCGCATCCATGAATAAATAAGAATTTAAATTATTATTATATATGTCTATTGTATAAGTAATAAAACCAATTAGATAAAAAATAAAATAGCAATCATAAAATAAAAATATAACCAATTTGATTAAATAAGGAACTAATAAAGCAAGGATTTTAGCAAAAAATAATTTCTCATAATAAAATAAAAAGTGAATTACTATAAATGATGTCAAATCAAATAATCTACAAACCATGAAATTTCCATAATTGGCTTTTATACGAATTATCATTCTCAAATACTAATCCACTTCCTAAAATATAATCACATCTGTTTTCTCCTTTTAATTTTATAAACCCATTTTCAATAGTTTATAAAATCCACCTTTATCCAATTTAATTAAGCTACTAGCCAATAATAACTGCTCCCATATAATTATGTTTTAAACTAGATTGTTATATCCTATTATTTTATAAGCATCTCCTGCCATTTTTAAATACCATTTTTGATTTACTTTTCTATTTTATTCCATCAATTATTCCATTATAACATTTATACATCATAGGTAATTACTTTACGACTTTATAAATTTTATATAATAACCATATTTTTATCTTTAAAATTAAATTTCGATTTAACAATATTAAACTAAGAATACTTTTTTGAATCTAATTGCATTTGAAGGATGTTTTTAAGTTGTTTAGGATAATGAATAAATTTTTTCTCTACATATACATATATTCTATTTTTTTACTATATAATCTATTGTTCAACCATCTCTATAGCTTTTTCTTCAATAATCTATTGCACCCATTATGTAATATACTCAATTTAATAAAAATTTTTATACTTATTTCTTTGCTTACCTAAATCCTTTTTTAATAATTTTTTCAAATTTAACTCCCTATGGAAGCTATGTTTAATAAGTTGCATAATTAGACGCTTATGGGTAGGATATCAATTCACTTTACTTAACTTTATGTATAATTGGAGGGAGAGTTAATGATACGCATTATGGTTATTTAAAATATTCCATATAAAGATATTATTTAAAAAATAATTAATAAAATATACTAGTAAAAAAAAAAATTTAGATTATAAAACTCATATACTCTATATCACTTGTTCAACCTCTCTTTTCGAGGGGGATGTCAATTCTAAATTTTTATTACAAATTCAATATGTTTATTATAGAGGAAATTATATTAATTTGAATTAAGGAGGCAACCGCACAGATGAATTGTGGCCGAGACACTACATTGGACTGAGGATGCCACAAACTACTTGTACTCATTTACAAGTAGTCCTCCTTGATTCTTATATAGTCAGGGAGCAGACATCGATATTCAAATTCCCATCTGTTGATTATCACGGATGGACACGAAGACCTCCGAGGAACTCTCCTCCCGGGGCCTAACCCGGTCAACAACTGGGCACCCACGCTGCTAAATGAGGCTCAAAAGGCTGATGGTGCCACAATGTTGAAAAACCCTTCCATACCTTAATTGGGGGTTGGGCACATGATTATTATGTTTATTATAAAAAATTAATTAAATTTTTATTTTTTTTTTCGAAGTTTTTGAATTTTTTTAAATTTGTTATCTTATTAATTTAGTATTTATTATAGCTAAAAAATTAAAATAAAAAAAAATAGTAAAATACACAAAAAAACAAATATAAATAAAAAAAATATGGAGAATTATAATATAATATAAATTCTATCATATATATTATTAAAATAAAATTTTTGGAAATGAATGTTAAGTGAGTTTATTCATCAAACAAATGAATCACATAAAGAGAAATAATTTAAAAAAATCTTCGTATATATATTATATTTATTATTAATAAAAGATATTGATATAAAAGATATACATGAATTCATTTATTTTTTTTAGGATAGAATTTAGCTCTCCCCACACCAACCCATTAATCATCAAAATTTCTCTTGCGTCCAAATTTGACATAAAAAGGTCTATTCTTGATTTTTTTTCTTCTATTTATTTCTAATAAAATCAATGGCCATCTTTCTATCATTAAAAATAACTTCAAATGAACCAGGTTTATAGTTTTTAACACTATAAAAAGTAAATTCTTCAAATGTTTATATAACATCATTCTAAGTTGCTTAGAAATTACATTTGTTCAGATTTAATACTACATATTTTTAATCTGAATCCATCATTTTTATTTCATCTATCAGTTTCATATTTATTAGGGAAGTCATACTTTTTTTTTTATTTCATGGGCTACTTTAACTCTTTTTATTATGGTTTTCTACATAATAATTATAATAATTATTAGTTGAATAAATTTTTAATTACATATAACTTCAGATTAAAACAAAATAATTTAACTTATTCTTATATTTAATTAATGAAATAATTTCATAATCCTTAGAAATATTTCATTATTCATGATAGAAACATATGGAGAATTAATTGAAAAAACCTACAGGAAATGCTATGCAATTTATCAAAATTCCAAAGAGAAAAATAATTTTAAATGGTAATTAACACTTTTCATCATGACTTTTTTAATATAAAAATATAGAGTGTTTTAATCATCTCATTCACAAATAATAATAACAAACAAATACATAAATCCATTATTTAACAATCATTAATATCCATTTCATGAGAGTGTTATAATAATAATGAAAATATTAGAATTTTATAATGATTTAAGATAGCATTTAGGTAAAGTTTCATTAAATCAATTAAAAATTTATATTTCTATAAGAAATATATTTCATGAGAACTAGAATCTTCAAATTTAATAGTTTTTATTAGGAATTGATAATAGAGATAAATTGGAATAACAAATAAAATCAACTTATTATGATGAATTATCTATTATTCTTATATACTTTCGGTTGAAATATCCATTTATTAAAAAGATTTAATGCATAAATAAAAATTAATTAATTGTTAACGTCCTTAATAATTAGATTTTGAATAGTTACTGTTGAATAAATTTTTATAGAAGAAAATTGGATGGTAATAATTAAGGTATTATTTCAATCAAATATTGTAAAAGATCATAAGTATGGTGAGTTAATTTCCTTGTAGCTATAAAAAGCATGATGATGTTAAATATTTTGGTCGTGCAAGAGTTTCCAGTAATCTAATTAATAAATATTTCTCCAAGAGAAGCAGTAAATCTAAAAGTTATAAGAAACTACCATTAAAATTTTAGAAGAATAAGATTAAATCGCATTTAAATATCCAAAAATAGAAAAAAATCAAAATAATTAAAGTAAATAATAATTAATAAATGCTTTTAAGCAATTAAAAAACAATTGAAATAACCTTTTTTTAAAAAAAATAAGAATTTTACTTTAAATTTTTTTAGAAAGATAGTCAATCATAAACCTATAAATCAAGAAAGAAAAAAGGAATTAAAAAAAATTTGTGAATAATAATTAGATATCAATAACAGAAAAAAAAAGATAAAAAGATAAAAAATTTAAAATTAAATACTTAAATTATAAATTTTTCTTACACTGCTAATTAATAATCACCTATCAATATTTTATCCAAGCAACAAAATGATTTGATAAAATCAAAAATGATTTAAAACAAAAATTTGAAAATGATTGAATAATCAACTAACTTTAAATAAGATAAAAATATTTATTGATAAAATTTGTTAAATAAAAGTATTGAAAATAAATGGAATAAAAACAATTAAAATAAAATTAATTAATAAAAAGTTAATTTAAAAAAAGAAAGTAATAATATTTAGAATAAAATTAATTAAAATAAATGGAATAAAAACAATTAAATTAATTAGTAAAAAGAGTATAATAAAATTTAGAATAAAATAAATTATAGCAAAAATATTTAAAATAAAAAAATGAAAATTATTAAAATAAAATTAAATTATTAATAAGATAATTTGAATAAAGTCAATAATAAAATTTAGAATAAAATTAATTATAGTATTTAAAATAAAAAAAATGAAAAATAAAAAATAAATTATTAAAATAATTAGAATAAATTGAATAATAAATTGAATAATAAAATTTAAAATAAATAAATTAAAGTAAACACATTTAAAATAAAAAGTATGAAAGTAATTATTAAAATAAAGATTAGATATGCTGTATATAAAAAAACAATATAATAATCAAAAAATTAAAAAAAAAGTATTGAAATTTAATTATAACAAATATAACTAATTAAACCATCTAAAAGTTTAAAATTAATATAATAAAAATAAAAAATCGAATCATCCAATAAATAATTCAAATTAAGTAAATATAAAGAATATTAAAATAAAAATATGATATTGAATAAATTTAATAGATTTAATAAATAAAAATATATTAATCTGAAAAGAAATAATAAATTCAACCAATATAAAAAAAGGCAAATTAAAAATTAAAATATATTCAAAATAATTAATAAATTATAGAAAAAGATAATTTAAAAAAATAATAAATCATTTCACAAATTGAAAAAAAAATTTTTAAAAAATAATAAATTAGAAATAAAATTAAAAATAATTAATAAATTACATCACAAACTAAAAAAATAAATAAAAATAATTAATAAATTATATAATAAATTGGAAATAAAAATAAAAACAATAAATAAATCATATCACAAATTGAAAAGAAAAATAAAAATAATTAATAAATTAAGAATAAAAATAATTAATAAATCATATCTCAAATTGAAAAATAAAAATAAATTAAGAATAAAAATAATTAATAAATCATATCAAAATAAAAATAAATTAAGAATAAAAATAATTAATAAATCATATCACAAATTGAAAAGAAAAATAAAAATAATTAATAAATTAAGAATAAAAATAATAAATAAATCATATCACAAATTGAAAAAAGAAATAAAAATAATTAATAAATCATATCACAAATTGAAAAAAAGAAAAAAAATAATTAATACTAAAATTAAGAATAAAAATAATTAATAAATCATAAAGAAAAAAATAATTAATAATAAATTAAGAATAAAAATAATTAATAAATCATATCACAAATTGAAAAAAAAAAAATTATAAATAATTAATAAATCATATCACAAATTGAAAATAAAAATTCTTCTAAAAATTAAAATAAAGCTTAAAATAAAAATTAAATTAAATAAAAAATAGAACAATAATCCAAATATAATTTCATAGTAAAGTATAGGAATACATAATTATAAAATAAACTATTATCAAGATGTAAATATTAAATTAGACTAAAATAAATTATAGGATAGGCCAATTTTTACTTCAAAAGATTATGTTTGTCTTTATTTGGATTACTTGGATATTTTGAATGCTTAAGTGAATAAAAAGAAAATATAGAAAAAAATTAAATATGCAAACATTCTAGAAAATTATAAATAAAAAATGAAAATTAAATTAAGTTAGTAAAATAAATATTTACTTAATTTATTGAAATTATGTAAATAGTAATTATCCAAACGGAAAGATAAAAAATAAATTTCATAAATGATTTCTACTTAAACTTAAATTGATTTCTAATAATTTATGGTAAAATAATTGTTTAATTTGATAAAAATTATTAAAAAGTAGTATAAAAAGTTCAAAAAATAATTAGTTAGTTTAAACACTTAAACATTTATATGGAATGATATTAATAACTTTAATTAAACGAGAATAAACGAATAATGTCATTTGACTGTATCTCTATCATAAATACAAAAAGTAAGGGAATGGAAAAATAATTTTGATAAGTAAATTTTTATTTAAGAGAAATAAATTGATGCTGAATTCAATTTATAATTTAAAAAGCATTGATTACATAATTAATATTAATAATGAATATGAAATCGAATTTTTTATAAAAGTTTAAAAAATAATTGATGGGTAAGAGTTAATTGATAGGAATAGTCAAAGAAGGCTGTAAATAAGATATAATGTTAAGTCATCATTTGAAAAAAGATTTACTTTCAGATAGAAATAAAATCAAGAACGTTAAAATTTAATAAGTTTTATCAGTCAAATAGTAAAAATAAAATAAGAAAAAAACCATTATAGGTGAAATACTGTAAGTAGTAATCAAAAAATAAAAGTATAATTAAATATAAATCAATTGAAATTACCTTCAATAAATAAAAGAAATATCCAGCAAGTGATATGGACAAGATGTCAGGTTATAAATTAAAAAATAAAATATAGATCAGAAAATAATAATAATTTGTAAATTTATAATAAAAAAAAAATAACTCGTGCCATCTCCTACGATAAATATTAAAAAAGTTGATAGTGATCATCAAACTTTTCTAGATAATATAAAAAATAGTGTTAAATATTTAGAAAAAGAATAGATATTAGTTATATAAATAAACAAATATTGGAAAGCATATCAAAGTCTAAATAAAAAATGCATAAAAGTTTAAATTAGTTAAGTATAAGCATAAAAAATAACAAATAATATAAAATAATAATTAACAAATCAATAATTATTATGGAAAGTATTTTGATAAATTGGACTAAAAAGATGGATGTTTACAATCATATTAAATTTTTGGATCTTATTTAATAAAGAATCAATAATTCATGATTTTTTATTTATAAATAATATATATTCATATTATTTAATATGAATAGTAGAAACACAACAAAAATATTAGGAATCTATCTATTTTGTCGAGACATATAAACTGCAGGAGCATTTTATAGTGAAGGAATAGGATTAAAACGCTTAATAAAAGTAAAAAAATATATTAATTAGTCGATACAAATGGAATTCGATACTTTTTAAAGAATTATCAAATTAGGCTTTAATATACTAAAGGATTTAGTCCTATCATTCAATTTAATATGTTGATATTGATCATACGTTATAAAGATTAAAAAAATATATATAATTGTGGATGGTTTATATATAAAAAAACTAAATGAAAATGGCTACTATAAGAGGTGTATAAAATTAAATGATTTCATTGATTCAAGGATACTAGTTTAAAGAATAGTATCTACTAATGAGGAAATTGATCTTGCTAATAGTTAATTAGAGAGAATATTAAGGAAAATTAAAATTTGATTTTTAAATTTTTAATAATTATTATGAAAAATACATTTATCAAATAAACAAAAACAATAATGGTTGAAAAAGGATTTTAACATTTTAATAATAATAAAACGGAAGGAATATTCTAAATAAGTAAACATTCTTCTAAGATTATATAGAAAGATTCAGCAATAAAATATTTAACTTAAATAAAAGATAAATATACTTTCAATATAATTGTAGAGTCAAGGGAAAATCTTTCAGTGAAATTCAAAAATATTTAAGAATCGAATGTCTTCAAACAGTTAAGTGACTGATTTTGTTTAATATATTTACTAATAATTGTAAAGATTACGTAATCATAAATTAAATGCGAAAATTAAATTAAATTCATTAAGAGTAATAATGTAAATATCAAATATTAATAATAAATATAGAGTTTGAAAGATTAAATATTTGAATATTCAAATTAAAATAAGTAATTTAAAAAAAAAATTTAATAACTGAAAAATAAAATCATTTATTTATAGTCAATGTTAGATAATCAAAAGTAAATTAAAACTCTATAGTAAAGACAAAATAAAAAAAATAAGTGATTTATTGATATAATTATAAGAAAAAAATATTTAAACTTAAAAATTTTCAATATTATTTGAATTAAATGGAAAATTTCAAGTAAAAATAAATAAAAATAAAATTAAAGAAACATTCAAAAAATAAATAAAATATTTAATCTTGCAGAAATAAATTAGAATTGGATTTAACAATTCAAATAAATAAATATAAATAGCTTCAGAATTAATTTTAAAAAGAAATATAAAAATACTAAAATAAAATACAAATCATGTAAGAAAATTAATTTATTGAAAAATAAAAAAAAAGTATTGAATTAAGTAAATATATATAAATTAATACTGATCTAAATAAATAAATAAACAATTTAAATAATAAAATAAAATAACATTATCAATTAATAAGTAGTAAATAGATTGAGATTAATTAGATTAATAGGACTGTGCAATAAAAAATATCAAAATAATTAAACTTAATTAGTAAAAATAAAGTATAAATATAAAATTTTTAAAATAAAATGAATAATTGGCAATTGAAAATTAATAAATAAAGAATAAATTTAATTATTAAGTAGAAAATTATCTTAATTGTAGTAAAAATATAAAGAATTATAATTTTCCTAAATCAGAACAAAGTGAATTAAATTAACAAAAAAATAAAATTAATTAATTGAAGAATTTGAATAATAGATAAATAAGTATTAATAATAGATAAAATCTAAAGAGTAAACTATTATTAATTTGAAAAAGAATATTTAATAAAAAAAGAAAGAATAATAGATAAAAAATTAACAAAAAATAAATTAGTTGGAATATTTATTTAAATAAAATAAAACATATTAAATAAGAGGATAATTTTAAAAATCTTTATTTTAAATTAAATAAAATCAAAAGACTCTAATTGATTAATTATAAATTTTAAATAAATAATTTAAAAAGAAATAAAAATAAATTATAGAATTAAAATAAAATGATCTTAAATAAAATGATTAATAGACAATTTAAATATAAAATAAGATACTTCAAATAGTATAATTAAACTAATTATTAATTATTAAATTCAATAAATTGGCATAATGAATATTACAAACTTAATCCAAATAACTAAAATAAGCAAAATTAAAAAAAAATTAATAGAAAATAATATTTTTAAGATTACGAATAAAAACTATCATATAAATCTAAATCCACATACCAAAATATTAATAAGAGTAGAATTTAAAAGTAACCAAATATAAATTTCCGAAATAAGATAGATTACCTATTTATATATTTTGAAAAAATAAGAAACTAGTAAAATGTTTTAAAATTTAAGATTATCTTCATAACTTGTTTAATTTAAATTAAAATATCAAATTTTATAAACCAATAATTATTATTATAAAATTAAATAAAGTTTTAAAATCATAAGAATAACAAAGAATTAATAAAATATTAGTTTTAAACAACTAAATTAATAACTTAAAAATTTATTACTCAAAAACAATAGTTTGAATTTGAAAAGTTGATTTATGTATTTTTATAATTAGTAAAAAAAGAAAATAGAAAATATTCTTTCCAATTAAAATCATTAATTAAAATATGGAATAAAAAATGCCAATCAAATATTAGATAATCAAGATTATTTTTATCTTAAGCCAATTAAAATAATAAATTATTAGTTACATAATTATAATAGGCAAGACATAAGCTTCACAAATAAATGTAAAAAAATATTTAATTCCAATTGGACATTTAAAAGGCTTATAAATACTTTCCTAGGCATAAAAGAGTATTTATTTCTTGAAGTAATCTAAAACAAATAATTAAATTAAAATAAATCTATAAATATTCTATTTAAAATCATATATATGAGATAAACAATCTGGCAGCTCGTATGGACAATCGATATAATGAATTGACATAAATAATATAAATAGTAAGTCATTATAATCAAACATTTAACGAAACATATCCACATATTGAAATTTATTAATATTAATATTGTTGAAATGGTAAACTCATATGGAAAAAGATCAGGAAACAAGAAGAAAATTCTCGAAGCCATTCAAGACAAAGGGACATTTACGTCTAAGCAAAATATTAACAACATACAAAGTAGGTGATTTCGTTGATATAAAGGTTGATGGTTCAGTGCACAAGGGTATGCCTCATAAATATTATCATGGTCGAACTGGAAAAGTTTATACTGTTAATCAAGGTCAATTGGTGTCATAGTCAATAAGCAAGTCAGAAATAGAATAGTGCAAAAGAAATTACAAATTAGAATTGAGCATCTTAATCAGAGTAAAACATTTCAGTCTTTTGTTGAAAGGATAAGAAATAATGATAAGTTAAAGATTTAGGCTAAACTAAACAAAAAGAAAATTTCCACTAAAAGACAGAATTAGCAACCTAAATGTGCTTAATTGATTAAAATGCCTGTGAAATATTCTAATCCATAAGTCTTCACTTAAATGATATGACATATTTAATAATTTAGTATTTTATGATAATATATATCATTTATTTATTATGGCACCAAAAAGCAAAAAGCTTTTAAAGCACTACCGAAATAAGATGAAAAGAAAGTTTAAGAACCTTAGGTTAAAGAAATAGGATGGATTAAATTTAGTTTTTAATTATTATAAGATAATTGGAAATATTCTAATTTTGTATGCATATTAAATGTGAAATATCCAATGATAAGAATTTAATAAAACATAATTAATAATCATTCAAGTATTAAAAATATTAAATTATATTTAGATCATGACAGAACTAATAATTTTCCTATAATTTTTATGATCAAATTGGGAATGTATTTAATACTTAAGGAGGGACAAAAGAAAATGCTATTTAAATTACCATTTATTATGATTTTTAAGTAGGATATAAATCTCCTTTGATGTTATATTGATTTTATAAATATTATGCAAAATAGGAATTACAATCCTTATAATACTCTCAATTTAAACAAATATCATCAACCAAAGTAGAACAAAAAAATATCAAAGAATAAAAAAGATAAAAAGAAGAAAAGGGATTTAGAACGTTTATTTAATAAAATTAAATCTAATGAAGCTTAGATTCACCCTTAAAAATTATAAGAATTAGAGGAATTAAACTAAAAAATATAAAAAAATTAAAAAGTAAAAGATCGTAAATAACGTAAAATATATTTTATGGATAAGAATATAGACCAATTAAAAATGTTGAAATTAAAAATTATTTAGAATGATGAAAAAAACTAATAAAAATATATAAAATGATTAAAATGATTAATCACTGAAATAATAGAAAAAATCAATATATTAAAAGATATTATATATAAAGCATTATCCTAAATAAAAGAAATATTTATCTTTATTTCCTATTAATTAATTAGATGCTAAAGTGAAATAAAATCAAAATTAAATAATGAAGAAAATCTTGGAGAAGCATAATACATAGTAGAATAAGATAAATTTAATAAGAAAAAGATCAAAAAAGATGATTTTTTCATATAATAATAATAAGAAAGTGAAAACGAATGATTAATAAATTTAATTGATGAATTGACCCAAATAGAACTAAATGTTTAAAAAAAAGAATTAACCGCCTTTAGTAAAAAGAATGGAACATGTAAAAATATCATTCATAGAAGAACTCTCATCATAGACTAAGACAGTAACTGCTCAAATGGGAATACTATAACCTGTGTCTAGTTCGCCTAGTCCTTACATAAAAAATTATATGAGACAATAAAAGCATCTTGCTTAAAAGGATTTTATTACCCATATCACACAGACCATTATTCAACAATAGCTTTAAACTAAAATTAGAGCTAATTATTTATAAGTCATCCAGATTTAACTATTGGCTCAAGAAGATTGCAGTTTAATTATTTTTTTGAGGCAGGACTTAATTTTGGATTGAAAGATTAAACTATTTATATGTCTATAAAACTTTTTGATAGTATTATGAGTCTTACTTATGATAGTGAAAAAAACACATATTCCTTATCTCATTCTAGGAATATTGTTTATTTGTAGCAAATTTTAGTAACAAATATCCTCCTACTCTAAAATAGATATGCTCTATGGGAGGATAAATATCAGAGAATGATATTGTTATGGCTGAGGAATGGATACTTAAAGTGGTAAATTTAATTTGATTAATAGTAATGCTATCTCATGGGTTTATATATTGTATCCTAAACATACTTCTAAATAGCTTAAGATGATTAAATGTTTAATATAAGTTGCATTTTTTGAGTATTAATTTCTTAAGTATAATATTCAGACAGTTGTTTAATCTGCAATATCAATTATCAAAAAACAGAGAGGGAATTTCTAATGCAAAAATAAATTAAAAAATGCATTAAAGAACTTTATTTAAAAGGAATATAGAGCAAGATAAAGAATAAATATTTGCTATATAAATATAAATCATACTTATAAAAAATATTTACATGAATATTATTTATTAAATATAATAATGGGATTTATTTTTAAACACTGTATTAGGTGCATTTACAGGAATAATCTTTCATTAATACAAGCTACACCTCTAGTCATTGTTTAGGTTAAAGATAAATTTACTATCGATTTGAAAGTATCTATCAAATTTATTCAAGATATATTTAAGTGAATATTAATTATTTATGTGATATGTTAAGATTATAATTATCGAATATTTACTATTAAAATCAATTTATATTCAGAATACTTCTGGATCATCAATTATTTATTAATCTTCAAATTAAAGATCTTAAGTCATTTTTTATAGTATTTAAATCTTTTAGTTCTGCTTTTTAACCTTTTATTTTAAATTATTCATTTAAAATTAGTACCTTTTTATCATTGACTTCATATCAATGATTTTGGATTATTGTTATTTATATTTACTATTCTATTAATTCAATTTTTGAATACTGAATATTATTTCTGTTATAACCCTACTGCTCTAACTTGTTAAGTCTATTTATGCTTTATTTTATTTTTATTAATCATTGTTTATTATTCTATCAGACACTTTACTCTTTAATTATTAATTTTATGACCTTAATTTGATTATCTCTTCATTATTCTTTTTTATTTATTGCTCTAATGATTTGATTCGTTTATCTTTAACATCATTGCTCTATTAATTATCAATTTTAATAATATCATCCTAATAAATCATTTTTTATAATTATTCTTTATTAAATCTGATTAATTTTTTTTGCTAAATTTCCTACAATTCTGTTATATCCACTTTTAATAATGTAAATTAGTGTGATATAAGATTGAATTATTTCTTATTATTAACAATGAATGAATGTTTTAATAATTAATTAATACTTGCCCTTTATTTAGAATTGATAATAATTAACTTTAAAAACTATTTCCCTTACTAAGTAATCGCTTTTTATGGGTATTAAATAATCCTCTTAAAATTAATAATATTTTATTTGATTTTCTAAGGATCTAAATTAAATTTTTTATTAAATGGAGAATATCCTGTTAATAATTAATAAGTAAGTATACCAATACTCCAAATATCTATTTTTTAATTCTGTTTTTATTATTTAACTATTTATGGTGCTAGATATTAAGGAGTTCCACATAAAGTTTGCCTTACTTAATTCTTATTGAAATAATTGGATGTCCCAAAATCAATTATTTTAATATTAAAATTATCAAACATTATAATATTCTATGGTTTAATATCTCTATGCAAAATATTTTGTTTATGTAAGTAATCTAATCCTAACATAACCTGATATATAATTTTGGCAACAATTGTTTAATTAAATTTATTTCTATTTTTACCATAATATTGGTATAATTAATATCCTTCTAAATATTACATAACCATGTATATATTGTTTTAATTCTAAAAGTGAGTATGTAGTTTTATTATATTATTATGTCTTATCCTATACATTACTTAAAGTTATGTATTAATACACTTTCTAGGGTTAATAAGAACCTATTTAGCTCTACTCTTTGCTAAATGCTTCAACGCATAAATTTTCTTAGTTTTTATAAACTAAACCTTATGTACAGTACCAAATGCCCCTTCCCCCAATTTCTTAATGATTTTGAACTCTGATAATAGACATTATTCATCAAGATTGACTAATACGGTTGGTGGAATGATTGTCCATCGATCTTCAATATATTTTAATTTCATTTAAATGGATTAATTAAATTAAGAAATCAAGAGAAATCAATTGCTACTTAGACTTAACTCTGACCTCAATGATAAATGTTAACGAATCGTCATTATCCTTATCCGTATTTATAATCAATTGACTTCTAGTAACTTGTCTTAGTACGCATAATACGAAATATAAGATTTAATTGAAATTTAAAAAAAAATTAAAAAAAATTTAGTCTAAGTGATAAATACGCAAAAAGAGTAGTTTTATAAGCGAGAGTCAGAACGATGGAATCTTTTTTATAAAAAGTAGTTGGATAGGTCATTTAAATTGGCATAAGATTTAAAATCATCTAATAAAAAAGTTAAATTTCAAAAGGAATAATATGACAAACTTAATACTAGAATTAAATAATATAAAGAAATGTTCATTATTCATTTTAAATAGTTCAATTAAGTTTTTGTAGATAATCGAATTAAAGACTTAAAAAATTTTTTGAATTTGATTTAATAGAGGAAAAATTTATTTTGCATGCCTATTACCAATTAACGTAAATAAAGATAAAAATCAGCTGGTAAAAAATAAAATAAATCAAGGAATGATTCAATGAGGTAATTTATAAAGTAGCAGAATAGTAAATAATATATTAGAATTGTACATAGTATTTAAAAGCAAATAAATAAATAATAATAAATGAAACAAAATTATCTTAAACAGATTTCTGTATTGGTCAGAATGAAATAGGAATTGGAATATTAATTAAAAATATAAAAGAGTACTAATTAAGAAATACAATAAAAATTAGATTATTAAATAAAAGTTAATGCAACTGTAAGAAAAAGTAGAATTTAATAATTATAATATTTAATGTCTAGATAATGACTTTATATAAAATATTAATATCATTAATAATAAAAAATCATATATTGTATGCTTTTTTTAAGCAATATATTACTTCCTTAGCATCACTTCCAATCTCTCTTATTAAATACCCAATTTATTTAGAATTAAGCATAATATTAACATGCTCTTTATTATATCCATACAACTGACTAATCATAGAGATGGATTAGCAAACCTTCTACAATTTTTATTTATTAGCTCGTAGTAAAGCATACGGTAAATGAGATTTAAATCTTTATGATATTCTTAATAATTAAATCAATGATACTTTATTTTATTTAGTTTTAGTTAAGAAAGGATGTAATTATAATTATGATAAAGTAGATCTTTTTTGTGGATTAATTTTAAGACATAGGCATAGAAATGAAATAAATTATTTAGAGCATTTCTTATCTAAAATATCATAAAATGATAAAGATGGCTATTAACTTTCTTAAAGTAGCATATGTAGTATACAACATTATTAATCTCCTTTATTTAAATACAATTGTCTAGCTTTTTAAATTATTACAGATGCTTTTTATATAAGATCAAATCCGCCAAGACTAGAATAAAGCAAAATCATGCCAAGACTATAAATATCATTTAATTTCTAATTTTAATTTTGTTTTTAACTCCATTTAACCAATAAATTCTGCTTATTTACATAAAATGATTCATAAAGATTTATTTTATCATTTAATTTACTTGTCTCTAAAATAAATTTTTAATTATGATTAATTGTTAATTTTGCTCTTAATCCCATAGATATTTAACATCCCCATTTTTAGTGAATAAAATTTGATTTGGGGAAAGTCCATTAAACCCAGTTTAAGAAACTTTATTAAATTTTTTAAAGCTTTAATTATATCCTTGGCAATTTGAGCTAAAATATTCTATGGTAGTTATCCAACATTAGTCAATAAATTCTATAAGGAAGCGTATGGACAATAATCTAATATGATACTAATACATCCTTAAGGAGTATTCCAAAAAGTATTCCATGAATTTAACAAAAAAAGCATCATAAATAACATTCAATTTCCCTTGCCAAAAACTAATCCATTAACGTATTGACGATCTAGATTCTTTATTATGTATTAACTGTTGTTTAAGTATGAATATTTTTAATGTAGGCACATGTAACATTTTTTTGACTGATCCCATTTGTGTAGTCTTGATAATACTCAATGTTATGAATTCTTCTATTTAAAATTATTATTGATTGCTATAGGTTTATTTAACATGTTATATAGATCCATGGTGATGATTATTGCATTCCTTTCAAATCTTAATCAGCTTATTCATTAACTGAAGATGTTTCCGTACAGGGATTAAAGGATCATTTGATTTCTTTTTTTATTAGTGATGTTTTAAAGACTTCATAATAGGTTCTAATTGTTTTTGCGCATCTAAATACTATTTATTTTCAACCATAGCCTCGATTCTCCTCACCCCTATTTGTTAATGTTTTTGAGTGGAGCGACTACTAAATTTTTTTGTTGTTCGAAATACTTATGGTAATTTATGCCTATTTTTGCGCAGGGGCTCGTTTAGAGCTTGGTTTATGTTTTGGGAAAGTTGATCTTGTTGTTTTTTTTGTCTTTTTCATTCATTGATTATAATCTATTGTTGATTTAATTACGTAATAGAAAGAAAGAGATGATAATAGAGAATAGAGATTTAATGAGGAAGAAGAATTAAAAATTATTTTAGGAATATTTATTATGGATTAGGTTTAATTTGTATAAAATTTATTATTTGTATAAAATTAAATTTTTATAAAATTTATTAATTTTTGATATTATTATTTCTATTTTAAATTTTATATATTTAATTTAATTATAAATATACTAATTATAAACATATGTTTAATTATTATAGCATAAATTATAATAATAATAATAATAATCATAAAGCCCGACCTCCTGTTTAAGGTATGGAAATTTTTGAATCCATATTTTCACTTTTCAAATTTTTTTAAATTTTTAAATTAAAATATACTATCTTTCTCATTTCTATTATCTAAATATCATCATCGCCTTATAAATACCATATATTATACTCATTCCAAATTTGAATTTGAAATGATTATAATAATATAAATATTTTATTATATATTTATGGGAAATTTAGCTTAATGCTGTTAAGATTAATCAATATTATTTTCAACCACCACATAAGAAAGAATCATTATCAAATCCTACATAAGCCAGAAAATTAAAAAATAGTAATTTATGTGCAGATGATTTTTTAATCTATTAAATATATTGGAGAAGGAGAGTTTGGGAAAGTAGTTCTTGTTTAAAAAAAATCTAATAATAAAACTTATGCCATGAAAGTAATAAAGAAAAAATTATTAATTTAAAAAGGTTTGCTATAAAATACTGTATTATAAAAATAAATACTTAAAATTCTAATCATCAATTCTTAGTCAAATTAAAATATTCATTTCAATCATCTAATAACATTTATATGGTTATGGAATACATAGATGGTGGAGATTTATACTATTATTTAAAAAAGTAAATAAAATTTACATAAGAAACATCTAAAATCATTTTTGCAGAAGTTCTCTAAGGAATTAATTACTTACATAATAAAAATGTTATGTATAGAGATTTAAAACCAGAAATGTATTGGTGAATAATGATGGTCATATTAAAATAACAGATTTTGGACTAAGCAAATTTTTCTAAAAGAAAATTAATTATGTCATACATTCGCTGGAACAGCAGATATTTAGCTCCTTAAATCATTCAAAATCAAGGGTATAATAAACTCATTGATTTATGGACATTAGGAGTTTTTCTTTATTAAATAACTCATGGAAGAGCTCCTTTTGCAGGGAATACTAAATAAACACAGAAAAATATTATTAAAAGAGAATTCAAAATTGATTAATCTATATCAAAGGATTTGTGGAGACTTAATAAATAGATTGTTACAATTAGATCCTACAAAAAGAATAGGATCAAATAATTTTGATTAAATAAGAAATCACACTTTTTTAAGTAGTATTGATTGGAAATTAATTAATAAATAAATAAATTAATCCCCCAATGAAATAGCTCTATTAAAAATAGTAAGAAAGTTAAAGAAGTCAAAGCTAATCAAAGAGTGCTTTTGGATAATGGTTCTGTGACTCAATTTTAATTATAAAATTTTACATATAATCCAGATTTAGATAATAAATGAAATAAAAATTGTAATTGAATCATTTATAACTATACTGTTTTTTAAATTCCACAAGGTAAACGGTTTTAAGTTTAAACATTTTATTTAACAAATAATTTCTTTAATGAAGTCAAACAACCAGTTTGCTTATTATTATTATTGCTCTTTTTTTTTAGCTAATTAGAATTATTTTTTTCCCATTCTACATCCTTCAAATACATTTGCTCAGCTCGTGCAATGTCCCAATTAGCTTCATCTAAGTAATATTTAGCGATGCTCTATATTTATCCCTGTTTTATAGATAGGCATTAATAAATAACATTATTAACGACTATCTTCTAATTCTTTATAATTAATATGGATCTTCAGGAGGAGGAGTGAAATCATATAGAGGATCGGAATCTATATATATTTTAAGTAATATATATCATCACTTTATAAATTATTAAATGCTTTAATTTTATTCATATTTACTCCATATGTCAATTATAATCCTTCTAAAGTATCTCCAATTTGCATTTTATGAATTACTACTTTATACTAGTTCTAATCTTATTTCTTTTATATTTTCTATTCTAAACTATATTTATATTTGTAATTATTTTATTAAATGATAGCCTTCCTATTGAAGGATAATTATAAGTATACTAAACTGGTAATGAATTATTTTTTTCTAAGAGGGTATTTTATCTAATTACATTCATGTATTATATTATATTTCATTAGAAGATTAAACTATAATAAAATATAATATCATTTAATGTTTCTTCAAGCTTTTTAATTCAATTTATTAATAAGATAAATAGGTTCGCTTATCAGATTTACTGAACATATTTTGTATTGAATTCAAACATCCCGGTGTTTGTTTATACTCTTTGTTACTCTTTTTATTCATAGTATTATTTTACTCCCATTTTAAATCGTTCAAATAAATATGTTAAGCTTATTGAATAATCGCAATTAGCTTCCTCTAAATAATATTTTGCCATATTCCTGCATTTATCCTTCTATTGCAAATATGAATTAATAAATAACATGATTAAAGATTCTCTTCTAATTCTCTATTCCTATTATTAATCTACAGATTGAAGGAATAAAACTAAATTATGGATCTGGAATTCTTAATTGTTTTAGATAGTAAATATCATTACTTTAAATATTATTAAAAGCTTTTATTTTATTCATGCCAACTCCATAAGTCAATGACAGTCCCTCTAATGTGTCCCCAGTTTTCATGTTATGTATAATTGACTTTAGACTATACTTTTTATTACTTATTAGGAAATTTGATTTCTCCTATTTAGGGATAGTTATGATCAAATCCTTTCAAGGGATTAAACTTTTAGGAGAGTGGATTTTAACCAATGGCGTACATACTAATTATGATAATTAATTAATAAAATAAATGAAAACATATTTAGAGCTAAATATATCGCCACATTTATTTTGCCCCATCTGTCATTAAATATTCAATAAACCTAAAAGATTGAACTGCGGGTAAATTATTTATAAGTCATACATTTTGCTAATTATGTCTAAAAAAAATTCAAAAGAAGAAAACAAACATATAACAATAAATGTGCTTTATGCAATACTATAACCAATTAAGCATCGAAGGATATGATTGCTCATAATATCATATCCTAGCTTATGGTTAAATGCTAAAGCTGTAACTGGACTGGAATGAATTAGTTGTTTGATAATCATTATCAACATTGTCATCCTGTTATCATAAGCGATTAAGAAGATGTTATATTTGAAGAGTAGTAGAAGAAATGTTATGTGATTTATTGATTTTATTCTCCTCTTTTATTATATTTAAATTATTTTTTTTTATTCTTTAATCTCTTTATTTTTATAATAAATTAGTATATTCAGTAATAATAATAAAATATTCCATAATAATAATATAACCATAATTTTCCCATTATCTTGCTAAGTGCTTCCCCTCACTTAGTAAACTTAATTGATAATTTTTTGATTTACCTTTATATTCAAATGATTCTAAATTAACTAAATTATTCATGATATTAGCATTTTTATTCACTAGTATAATAATAATAGAATATTCAACAATAATAATAGTACTATAGTATAATAAATAAATTAAATAATATTAATATTTCCATTAATAATATAGAATTTTCTAGAACAATCTATATATTTAAATATTCTTAAAAAATAATATTTTTTTAAAAATGAAATTACAACAAGCAGCAATAGGCATAGATCTAGGTAGTTTTAAAAGTGTTATAACAGCAGCTAAAAAAGGAGGAGTAGATGTAGTCTGCAATGAAGCAAATTTCAGATAGACACCAGTCATTGTGGGATATGGCCCAAATTAAAGATTTATAGGTGAACCAGGCTATACTAAATATAAAAGTAACTTTAGAGACACAGTTACTTTCCCTACAAGATTTTTAGGATTGTCATCAAGTTATCCTTTAATAAATGAGGAAGCTAAATTTCTGACATGTAAATTATAAAAATTGAATAGTTAAGTATTCTTTAAAGTGAACTATCAAGCTACATAATTAAATTTGACAGCTTAACAGGTTACAGCTGCTTATATTAGTAAATTAAGATAAATATTGTTGAATGATGGTATCAACAACAATTAGGCAGTATTATCATGCCCTGATTATTATACTCAAATATAGAGAAAAGCATTGTATTAAGCAGCTAAAATTGCAGGGTTAACAGTATCTCGACTTGTTAATGAGAGTACGGCAATAGGGGTTAGTTATGGCTTATTTAGAAAAATGATTTGACATAAGAGCCTCGAAATGTTATTTTTGTAGATTTAGGACATAGTAAATTAAGTATTAGTGCTCAAAGTTTCACTAAATAAAAATGACTATATTGAGTCAATATAGTAATAGACATATTGGGGCTAGAGAAATAGACTATATATTATTGAATTTTTATAGAAAATAGTTTAATAAGAAGACAGGATTGGATTTTTTTTTAGAGTAAAAAAGCATTTTTGAGATGTTTAGATTCTATTTAAAAGCAGAGGAAGACTCTTTCTGCTAATTCAGAAGCCAGTATTAATATTTAATGTTTCTTTTAATAACAAGATATAAATCATTTATTAAAAAGAGCTTAATTTTAAAATATAATACAACCATTCTTACAAAATTTGCAATAATCTCTTTTATTCTTCAAAAAATAAATTTAGGATAAAAAACTTAGTATTCATAGTTTGTAGATAGTGGGAGGAGCAACTAGAATACCAATCATCCAATAATTAATCACCGCGGCATTTAATCTTCCAATCACTAAAACATTAAATTCTAGTGAGGCAATATCTAGAGGGACAGCAATGATATCAGCTATGGTAAGTCCATTATTTAAAGTTGCATAATATCAAATATAATAGAAGAATAACTATAAGATTAACATAGCATGGAATTTCATTAATTAAAATAAAAAATTATATTAGAATTATTTGTAGTATCCATAGAAGAATCGTGGTGTTTTATTTAATAATAGTACAATGATTCCAAATACTAAATCAATGAAGTTCAGACGTAAAGATCCAATATAAATTGTTCTTTATTATGATCCTTGCCCTATTGAATGTCCTCCTTGCATACAATATATAATAGTACCTCATACCAAACCTTAAAAAGATGAGTTTCAAGGTTATGTTTAAATTTAAACTTGATAAAGATGGATTAATTAAATTCTAGTAGTATTCTCTTTTCGAGGAATGGGTTGAAGAGAAAGTAGTATAAAAAAAGAAAGAATAAAAGAAAGATGGAAAGAAAGATGAAAAGAAAGAAGAAAAAAAAGATTAAAAAAAAATTAAAAAAAAAATTAGATGAAAGATGAGAAATAGGAAAAAAATGAGAAAATGCAATAAGAATAATAAAAGAAAAAAATTAATAAAAAATAGAAACACAACCATTGAAAATATAAAAAGCTATTGAAGTTGAAAAAACAACTAAAGATAAAGTACAACAATATTTCTAACTATAAGCACAAATGAATAATCAAGACATTCATATTAAAAGCACTTACTAAAAGAAGAATTAATTATAGTCACTTAATATATAATCTCAATGAAAAAACTAAATGGAAATTATTCATCATTCTATTAGAAAAGTAAAAAATTAAATGAATATATTGGAATACTCAGTAAACATAAAAATTGGCTTTAAGATGATGGATTTAATGCAAGTAGAGGACAATATACATAAAGAATTTAATAAATACATAAATTTTCAGTTCCAATTTAAAATCGATATTATGAAAATTAAAGGCAAAAGGAAATAATCATTCAAGTACCTAAAAGTATAAAAGACATATAAAATTATATTCATAAAAAAGACCCAAAAACATAACACATCACATAATAAGATAAGAAACCAGTAATAGATCTCCATTATTTAATTCAATATTTGGTTCTAGAATGCAGTTAAATTGCAAAGTTAAACTCGCTCTTTATTTAGCTCCTGTTTATACAGTGCAATAAGTACATCAAAAATTAGCAACTTACAAACAAAAGCTAGTTCAGTAATGACGAAACCTAAACCTGTTCCTCCTAAATAATAACCAAAGAAAGAATAAAGAAAGAAGAAAATAAAGAAAACAATAAATAAGACAATAAGTAATTTAATGGAAATAATAGCTAAAAAATGAATGAATAACAACAAGGTAAGGGAAATTAAATGTAAATATAATCATGAATCATATCCATAAAATTTATTTATTAATATTAATTTATATCATTTATATTTTAAATATCCTCCTATAAAAATCAGCATTATTGCTATTGATACATATTTCTTATTACTTTAATTACTCATATCAATAACTTCATTAGGCTCTTCCTTTGTCAAATAATAAACTTTACGTTATGGTAAATCTAATTAATCATTTCCCTATTTCTTTTGCATTTAGCAGCTCCATCTTACTATCTTTGGGTATTCATCCCTCAATTTTTTTTATAATTGACTATTAGGAATATTAAAGATAATAGATTATATCACACAACTCCAAATTATATCAATAAAGCTAATATTTTATAATTTTAAATTGGTTTGCATACTCTAAAATATTATTTTTCCTTTGATGAGAGCTGATTCTTAATCAACATTCTAATATTTCAACTTTTACTAAATTTTTAATCGTTTTAAATAATTCCTAGCTTTAGCAATAGGACTAATCAACAACCAATACGGATTTCTTTATATTTAAGGTTAATATTATTAATCTATCCATTGATAATACTACATAACATTAATTAATGTATTAATTTTATTGATATTATCTAAAATTTAAATATCTTTTTATTTTTATCCTTCTAGCCAAATCTTATGAATTATGTGAATAAACTAATGCTTATGATAAAATTTATTATAGAGATTTAATTGAGGTAAATAACCAGTGAATATTTGTTAACTACTTATAATCTTTTCTGTATAAGGAATTTTAAATAAATAAAAAATTGTCTTTAGGGATTATACTTCAGGTATATACCATTTAGTATTTGATGTTATTAAGACTATTTCTTATCTATTTAATTACATTTTTTTTATGACTTTATAAGAATTACTTTGGGATTTAGTGAAATAACAACATTAAAATTAATATTGGTTTATAAAAATAGAATATATATTAATTCATATTTACATATTTATAAATATTGATTATTAACTTAAACATATTATGAGATAATTATTATATTTACTGGGGTTGGGGTTGGGGTTGGGGTTGGGGTTGGGGTTGGGGTTGGGGTTGGGGTTGGGGTTGGGGTTGGGGTTGGGGTGGGGTTGGGGTTGGGAAAAGGATTATAAAACAGTAAGTAAATTCTCAAATGTAACATATCAAGAAGGAAACTTAAAATTAAAATAATTGATTGCATAGGTAACAGATAGATCACTTTTATTGACAATTCCTAATTAAAGTAGTGCTGCTATTTATATAAAATATTAATGCATCAAGAATATGCAACTTAGTGTTAGCGGATTCATATTTAAGAATTACATTCTTAAAATAAAGACTGATCAAAAGAATATTTAAATTGAGGGATCTAGAGAAATGTGTTAAGAACTATAAAAACAATATCAATAAAAAGATAAAGTTAAATATTCTTAATTTAATAGTGAACATATTTCTAAAACTGGAGAACTTAAAAAAGAGAAAGAAAACAATATGTAAAAGTAAAAAATTGCAGGAAAATCATTCTAAAATTTTAAATCGCTTATGGCAAATATTAATTAACTTATAGCAATTAGTAAATAAGCAGGATAATAAATAGAAAAAAAAGGATAAGGAAATAAAGATTAATAAATGAGAGATATTCTTAATAAAATTAATAATAATTCATCTATATATGGATTAAACAAAAATTAAATTAATAATGGAATATTCAAAATTGCTTCTATACTTATGGATAAGAATGGTGGAATGGCTAATATATTAGATATATTTTATTTTGCTAATTAAAAGTCTAAAGAGAAATTTATAAGTCCTGATTAAATAATTGATCATTGTTAATCTTTTGTAAGATAAGGTAGGAAAGTATAGATATTGAAATATGAACCAAATATCAAAATTCTGCAGAGAACTGACATTGACTCAAATAATATTAATGATATATATGAAGAAGGATATGATAAAGGGTATTCAGTGTAATAATTATCTAGCAGGAAAAGAATTCCTATAGTCTTAATGAGATTAAAAGTATAGATGTGGATTAAGAAGGGAATTTTAGTCAAAGATGATCAAATTAGCGGAATTAAATATTATAGAAATTTAATATTGTCATTTTGAAATTATTTATGAATTTTATTATTGTTTACCATTTTTTTTTTCTATATAGTATATATATATCACTTACCTTTTTTTGAGCATGGAAATCAAAAAATATACATAATTGAAAATTAAATTAATATATTAATTTAAATATTTTATAATATTTATGATAATACATTAAATGTATACTTTTAATTTATTTAAAATATTAAATTAAATAGTTTATACAAATAACTCTAATTTATAAATAAGATATTTTTATTATTAAAAATTATTTATAACAAAATTCATAAACATTATAAATAATTAAAATATATTAGTAAATTGATAATTAAATTTAATTGATAATATATTAATCAAAATCCTCCAATTAAGATATAGAAGTGTTTTTCACATGTCAGTTAGTTGCATGATTAATTCAAATTCTCATTATATAATGTTATATATGTTATAAAAGATAATTTATACTTTTTTAATTTATTGATTATAATAAATGAAAAAACTAATACCTTATAATAGACTTTTTTTAAACAGTGCTGTTCTTACATATTAATGAAAGATCACATAAAGTCTTGGCTAGTGTTTCTAGTGATTTATTTTCACCTTGAATACCCCATATAAAATCGGTTATAAATAAATATATTAATAAAAATATAAAATATTATATAACAATGTCATAATAATATATGGAAGGGTTGAAAATAATTATATAGATAAATATTTCAAATATAATATATCGTATTTAATAATGAATTTTTTATAAATCTTTTTATTTTTTCTTTAAGCGATAGGAAGTCAATTTTCAGAAAGTTAAATTTTTAATGACACCGATTGTCATTACTTTTTAATGACACCGATTGTCATTACTTAAAATATAAATAAATATAAAGAGGAATAAATATAATTTATAAGGATGTTGACCCATTTTATAAAATAAATATAAATGCTGATTTAATAATATTTGGACAATAAGATGAAAATTTATAAATAACAATATAAGTTCTGTATAATAATACGACTATAAGTCAAAATATTGATAAAAAAATATCAATTGTAAATTCTAATATTATAAATTATTGTGTATTACAAGGCTAAATAAATAATATAGGTTAAACAACAATATTAAATTCTTTAAAATAATTTATTTTTTCATCATCTGATTTTACCTTAAAATTTGAAGGATTTAAAATTAATTAAAATACTTAAATTGGATTATTAAAATTTTAAATTACTTTTGATCGTTGCTATTATAATTGTAGATTGTGTTCAGGTCCAACTAATAGAAATTGTTTAGCTTGCTTTAATGATAGTACATTAAGAGGAACGTAATGTTATTGCACAGATTTATAATCTGTTCAAATATTTTAACCTCAATAATATGGTTTAAAAGGATATTGCAAACATTATAATTGCCCTTAAAATCAATTTCAAGATGTGTTTAATTGTAAAAAATGTAGTTAATAATAATGTATAAAATGTCTTGATAATATATGCACTCTTTGCAATGTACCATATATTGTAGATAATGAAAGATGTGTTAAATGCTAAACTCAATGTTTGACATGCATTGCATAAGTAGTTTGTACACATTGCATAAGACCTTATTTTTTATATTAAGGTATATGTATATTATGTTCTCAAGCATGTGTCAATTGTACATCTAATATGAATTGTGTTTAATGCTTTGAAGGATATGGTATAAATATCAATGGAAGTTGTACTTAATGTATTACTTAATGTTAATTATGTATTACACCAAGTAATTGTACTTTATGTAAAAGTAGATTCAATTTATAGAATGGAAGTTGTACTTCTTGTTCAACTTATTGTTTGACTTGCACATCAACTACTAACTGTACTTAATGTTAAAATAAATATGTTCTAAAGTATGCTTATTGTGCAAAATGTTCATAATAAATATAGAATTGTTTATATTGTTAATCAATAACTAATTGTACTGAATGTATGACTGGATACTTTGTTTAAAATCAAGCATGTGTAGTATGTAATTAAAAATGTTTAATATGTATATCATTTTAGAATTGTATTACATGTAAATAATAATATGTGAATGATAATGGAACTTGTACAAATTGTACATAAATATCTAATTGTAGAAAATGTTAATCATTGACTAATTGTACAGATTGTAATAATGGATACTTTACTTAAAATGGATAATGTTCTTTATGTATGACAACATGTCTTAAATGTTAATCATTAACACATTGTACTTAGTGTAGAGTTCAATTAGCTAATAATAATGGAATATGTGTAAATTGTACTGAAATACCTAATTGTCGATTATGTTAATCATTGACTAATTGTACAGATTGCAATAATGGATATTATGTAACAAATTCTAATTTATGCTAAGCTTGTACATAATAATGTCTTATATGTACATCATTAACTGATTGCACTTAATGTAAAGTTGCATATACTAATAATAATAGTTAATGCATTTTATGCTCTAATAATTGTGTATAATGTACTACAGCAACAAATTGTACTACTTGCTAAACTGGATATATTAAATAAAATTAAGAATGTAATGCATGTTCAGTATCAAATTGTTAAACATGTATATCATAATCATCATAAATGTGTTAAACATGTGATTATGGATATTATATTATAAATAATAGTTGTACAGCTTGTATAGATAATTGTTTAAATTGTTCAAATGGAAATTGTTTATTATGTTAAAATCCATATATTGTGGAAGCTGGATAATGTGTATAATGTCCATAAAATTGTTTAAATTGTTCTACTAAAGATATTTGCATTAATTGTCTAAGTAATTATTTAAATTATTAAGGTGTATGTATACTATGTTCAAGTAATTGTCTTAATTGTATATCATCAACAATGTGTATCAAATGTTAATATAAATATGCAATATAAAATGGTACTTGTGTTGCATGTGATGTTAATTGTGCAAGTTGTAGTTCATCAAATGTATGTACACGTTGTATTTTAAATTATTATTTAAGTAATACTTAATGTATATTAAATAGTACAAATTGTAGTTAAAATTGTTTAAGTTGTTATACACCTAATTAATGTTTTAATTGTACTTAAGGATATTATGTAGATGATAATGGTTCATGTACAGCTTGTAGTCAAACTACAAATATTGTAAGTACATAAATAAAAACTGATAATATAATTTGTATTAATATTGAAAATTGTTAATTTAAAAATAGAACTTGTAAACAAAATTTAAGGAGAAATATAACTTGCAACAAAAATTTAACATGTACATAAAATAAAACTATTGAAGCAGTTGTTAATAGAAAAATTTAAAAGTTAGATAATTAAACATGTGGTGAAGTGATTAATATATAAGATAATATAACAAAACTAATTCATTAATGTGTAAAAATAAAAGTTATACAATTACGGATACAATATGTGATAATACTAATAATGATACAATGAATAGTACTAATACTAATAATACAATGGATAGTAATACCACTGATGATGATACAATGAATAGTACTAATAATACAATGGATAGTAATAATACTGATGATGATACAATGAATAGTACTAATACTAATAATACAATGGATAGTAATACCACTGATGATGATACAATGAATAGTACTAATACTAATAATACAATGGATAGTAATACCACTGATGATGATACAATGAATAGTACTAATACTAATAATACAATGGATAGTAATAATACTACTAATAATACTAATACTAATAATACAATGGATAGTAATACTACTAATAATACAATGGATAGTAATAATACTACTAATAATACTAATACTAATAATACAATGAATAGTACTAATACTAATAATACAACGAATAGTAATAATACTAATAATACAATGGATAGTAATACCACTGATGATGATACAATGAATAGTACTAATACTAATAATACAATGGATAGTAATAATACTGATGATGATACAATGAATAGTACTAATACTAATAATACAATGGATAATAATACCACTGATGATGATACAATGAATAGTACTAATACTAATAATACAATGGATAGTAATACCACTGATGATGATACAATGAATAGTACTAATACTAATAATACAATGGATAGTAATACCACTGATGATGATACAATGAATAGTACTAATACTAATAATACAATGGATAGTAATACCACTGATGATGATACAATGAATAGTACTAAAACTAATAATACAATGGATAGTAATACCACTGATGATGATACAATGAATAGTACTAATACTAATAATACAATGCATAGTAATAATACTGATGATGATACAATGAATAGTACTAAAACTAATAATACAATGGATAGTAATACCACTGATGATGATACAATGAATAGTACTAAAACTAATAATACAATGGATAGTAATACCACTGATGATGATACAATGAATAGTACTAATACTAATAATACAATGGATAGTAATACCACTGATGATGATACAATGAATAGTACTAATACTAATAATACAATGGATAGTAATAATACTGATGATGATACAATGAATAGTACTAATACTAATAATACAATGGATAATAATACCACTGATGATGATACAATGAATAGTACTAATACTAATAATACAATGGATAGTAATACCACTGATGATGATACAATGAATAGTACTATAATACTAATAATACAATGGATAGTAATAATACTACTAATAATACTAATACTAATAATACAATGGATAGTAATACTACTAATAATACAATGGATAGTAATAATACTACTAATAATACTAATACTAATAATACAATGAATAGTACTAATACTAATAATACAACGAATAGTAATAATACTAATAATACAATGAATAATACTAATACTAATAACACAATGAATAGTACTATGTGTAATGGAACTTAATGCAATAATAGCAATAATAGCAATAATAGCAATAATAGCAATAATAGCAATAATAGCAATAATACTATCAATGATACAATTAATAGTACTTTGTAAAATTAATAACAAATAAGGTGTAAATATACTATAACTATTAAAAATAAATAAAAATATATGTGTAATCAAACTGAAGCTGATTCAGGATCGATTATTAATTAATGTAATAATACTATCATTGATGCATTTGTAATGAATCATAATATAATAATTTAAAATAAATAAGAAAAAATGTGTAATGAAACTGATTCAGATTAGATTAATAATTAATGCAATAATACTAATAATGATACATAGAATACTACCAATTAACAATAATAAGAAGAAAATTGTAATGAAACTAACAATTATACATAGAATAATAATACTAATTAATAAGAAGAAAATAGTAATGAAACTTAATCTGATTCATCTAATTAACAGAATACTAATACTAATTAATCAGATGAAAATAATAATGAAACTTAATCTGATTTATCTGATTAAGGATAGAATAATAATACTAATTAATCAGAAGAAAATAATAATGAAACTTAATCTGATTCATCTGATTAAGGACAGAATACTAATACTAATTAATCAGAAAATAATAATGAAACTTAATCTAATTCATCTAATTAACAAAATACTAATACTAATTAATCAGAAGAAAATAATAATGAAACTTAATCTGATTCATCTGATTAAGGACAGAATACTAATACTAATTAATCAGAAAATAATAATGAAACTTAATCTGATTCATCTGATTAAGGATAGAATAATAATACTAATTAATCAGAAGAAAATAATAATGAAACTTAATCTGATTCATCTGATTAAGGACAGAATACTAATACTAATTAATCAGAAAATAATAATGAAACTTAATCTGATTCATCTGATTAAGGATAGAATAATAATACTAATTAATCAGAAGAAAATAATAATGAAACTTAATCTGATTCATCTGATTAAGGACAGAATACTAATACTAATTAATCAGAAAATAATAATGAAACTTAATCTAATTCATCTAATTAACAAAATACTAATACTAATTAATCAGAAGAAAATAATAATGAAACTTAATCTGATTCATCTGATTAAGGACAGAATACTAATACTAATTAATCAGAAAATAATAATGAAACTTAATCTGATTCATCTGATTAAAGACAGAATACTAATACTAATTAATCAGAAAATAATAATGAAACTTAATCTGATTCATCTAATTAAGGACAGAATACTAATACTAATTAATAAGAAGAAAATAATAATGAAACTTAATCTGATTTATCTGATTAAGGACAGAATAATAATACTAATTAATAAGAAGAAAATAATAATGAAACTTAATCTGATTTATCTGATTAAGGACAGAATAATAATACTAATTAATAAGAAGAAAATAATAATGAAACTTAATCTGATTTATCTAATTAACAGAATAATACTAATTAATAAGAAGAAAATAATAATGAAACTTAATCTGATTCATCTAATTAACAAAATACTAATACTAATTAATCAGAAGAAAATAATAATGAAACTTAATCTGATTCATCTAATTAACAGAATACTAATACTAATTAATCAGAAAATAATAATGAAACTTAATCTGATTCATCTGATTAAGGACAGAATACTAATACTAATTAATCAGAAGAAATAATAATGAAACTTAATCTGATTCATCTGATTAAAGACAGAATACTAATTAAAATTAATAAGAAGAAAATAGTAATGAAACTAACAATGATACATAGAATACTAATTAGAATTAAGAAGTAGAAAGTTGTAATGAAACTAACAATGATATATAGAATACTACCAATTAACAATAATAAGAACAAGATTGTAATAATAATATCAGTAAAACAAAAAATACTACTTCTACATAAATTATTTATAGTACAGAATTTGAAATTATTAATATAACATGTTCAGATGATAACTTAACATGTGAATAAAGCACATTATAAAAAAAGAATATAACAATCATGGGAATATCATTAAATATACAAAATACTACTTGTAATATAAATACAACATTATTAAACTCAAATTAAACAACTATTAAAAATTCATCATGTAATATTAATATAATAGATAATGTATGTGATATTAATATAGTATGCTCATAAAATATTACAATTACAGACAATAGTACACTTAATACAACTGCATGTGTTAATACTACAATATGCATATAAAATACTACTGTAGATAATACAACTTTTATATAAAATATAACATGTAATTAAAATATATCATGTTTTTAGAATACAACATGTATTGGAACATTATGTAACATAAGTAAATAATGTACTATTATGAATTTAACTTGCACACTCAAAATATAACTAATTCTACTGTTGTATATACAACTACCTCTATTCCTTATCCATAAAATTAATAATTTATATGTTATTAATGCGATATGGGTTAACATAAATCTTGCCCATTTTGTTTAATTAATTAATTTTTTATTGCCGATAATAGAGATTGTGATGCTTGTATAGATAACTGTAATCATTGTTAAAACGATTCAACATGTATTAGTTGTAAGCCAGGCTATTAAATATTTGATAATAAATGTTATTTATGCCCTGGAGAATGTATTTAATGCACAAGTGATCATAATTGTTCAAGTTGTTATTAAAGATATGGATTAAATTAAACTATTGATAATAATTAAACTATACATGAATGTATTTTATGTTCAAGTAATTGTTTATAATGTTTAAACTAATAATGTTCAAAATGTTCAAATAAATATTATATTGATAATAATAAAAAATGTTCTGCCTGTGCAACTAATTGCTCACTTTGTATTAATTAAACATCTTGTACACTTTGTAATTTAGATTTGTATAATAATAATGGAATATGTTTGAAATGCCCTGTTTATTGTAAACATTGTTAAGCTAATTTTTCATGTTCTTTTTGTATTGCTGGATATTATCTTAATAATAATCTAATTAGATCTTGTTAAACTTGTTCTTAAAGATGTTTAAAATGTACTTCAGCCACAATATGTAGATAATGTAATACTACTTATTAATTATTTAATAATAGTTGCATATTATGTAATTAAAGTGATAAATGTTTAAAATGCTAAACTGATAATAATTGCACTTTATGCACAAAGGGATATTTTATTATAATTTATCATGTTCTCAATGTCATGAAAACTGTTCAACATGCAATACTAATCTTACTAATTGTCTGTAATGTATAGATAATTATTATATAGTTAATGGAAGTTGTAAATTATGCAATTAACATCTAATCAATTGTTTAACTTGTAATTAAAATACTAAATGTATTAAATGCTAGATTTTATTCTTTGTTGATAATAATGGATAATGTGAATCATGTTAATAACATTGTTTATTATGTCATAATTAAATTGATTGCTTTAAATGTTTAGATAATTATTATCTTACTAATGGATCTTGCTTAATATGTGCATAAGCTATAGATAACTGTATAAGCTGTAATATTTAAACAAAATGTTTATTATGTTAAATATAATTCTATTTAAATTAAGGAATCTGTTCTTAATGCTAATCAAATTGTCTATTTTGTATAGATAATTAAATATGTACACAATGCAAAGATGAATATTTTCTAGTAGATAGTTCTTGTTTATTATGTATTTATCCATGTCTTAGATGTTAATTTAATTATTTTTGTTCTTTTTGTGCTATTGGCTATTTTCCATTTGAAAGTACTTGCAAAGCATGTGGTTCTCATTGCATTAATTGTATTTCATTAAGTTAATGTCATACTTGTTAAAGAAATTAAATTACCACATATATTAATTTTAGTGGATATTGTTATATATGTTTTGATACATGTCTAATTTGTTAAGGTGATAATAATTGTATTGATTGTAGTATTGGATATTATTAAAATAATGGAAATTGTTTACTTTGTCATTTAAATTGTTATCGATGTATAAATAATTAAACATGTCTATAATGCTAAAAAACTTTTCATACAATTAATGGATAATGTCTTTTATGTCCTGAATTATGTATTACCTGTGCTACAAATCTTTCATGTTAAGTTTGTATGTATGGATATTTTGTAAGAAATTAAATATGCCTTAAATGTAAAGATGATTGCTTAGAATGTACTTAATAATTAGAATGTTTAGATTGTATTTAAACTTTATTTATTATTAATGGATTATGTTTATAATGCCCTTAATTATGTTTAAAATGTAATTTAGATTTAACTTGTATGATATGTCCTTAAACATACTTTATTAATTTAAATAAACAATGCTAGCAATGTCAAAGTCCTTGTATAACTTGTATTTTATTAAATTATTGTACTAAATGTTAACTGTAATAATTCTATTATTTAATGGATGGATAATGTATCATCTGTAATTAAAATGCACTTCCATATAAATGTGAACAATGTGTGTAAGGATTATTTTTATTATAAGGATTATGTGGTATCTGTATTGACAATTGCTTAATATGTCATAGTATAAATTCTTGTCAATAATGTTCATAAACTCATTTTTTACTTCATAATACTAAATGTGTTACTACTTAATGCTATTAATAAAATATTATTAATTGCGTTAGTTAATGTCCATAAGATTATATAACTCAGAATAATAATTGCACAAAATAATGTAATAATGGATTTGCAATATATAAAAAATTAGATGTTTGTCAACCTTGTTTTTAAAATTGTAAATAATGTTTAATGGCAATTTAAAATAGATTTTTGTATAAGTTGCAAATAAGGATATTTCTTTTACTAAGATGCTTAAAATAGAGGAAAATGTATATAAATTTGTCCTGAAGGATATATAACAAATACTTAATTAGTTTAAATAAAACAATGTTCTAAAATATTCACATTTAATTCAGTTGTAATGGCCTGTCCAATAGGTTCTTTCTTCTTTAAATTGAATTGTTTATCATGTCAATAAAACTGCCTTCATTGTACATCATACTAAAATTGTAATTTATGCATAAATAATTATTATTTACAATAAGGAAACTGTATTACTTAATGTAAATAATAATACATGCAAAATATTTTTATTTATTAATGTAGAGTAGATTCTTGTGTAGAACAATTTTATAATGATTTTCAACTTCTTAAATGTCAATTTTGTTTCCCTTAATGTTTAACATGTTCATAGAAAGACGATTGCCAATCTTGTATTGCACCTCATAAGCATATAATCTACGATAAACAAAACCTTTGTGTGTTAGTATGCCCCTATCCTTTAAAATATGACCCTGTAATAAGAATATGCGATGATTGTTAATTTTCAACTATTGTTAATGACATTATTATATGTACATTAGAATGTGCAACTGTTATAATAAATGGTAAATGTCTTGAATGTCCTTATGGTTATTCTTATGATCATTAATAATAACTATGTTTAAGATGTATTAATAAATTTATACAAATTTAGAAATGGTGAATAATTTTGTGTTGATGATTGTGTTTAAGGGTTTTATATTTAATAAAATTTTTGTTTGTTTTGTCCTTATAGATGTTAAGCTTGTATTAGTAAGATTTAATGTACTAAATGTTTGCCTGAACATAATTTATATAGTGGAGTGTGTTATAAATGTATATAAAATTAATTTTTTAATAATATTACTTTAGAATGCGAATGTGTATAATATTATGTAAAAACTAGTGCAACTTAATGTGTTCTTTAAGGTTTTTTTATATCATAATAATAAAGAAAAGGTTATAAAAATACTTAATAATCAATTTAATCTATTAAAAACTCGGCTGTATTTTCTGCTAATTCTATTTTAATGTTGTTTTTATTTCAGTTCTTTAGTAATTTTATTATTATTAATAGCTTATTAAGACTTCATCTGTTCAGTGAGAGTTTTATACCTAAAAATCTTAAAATATTTCTTTAATCTTTATCTAATCCATTAAGTTTATCATTTCTTTAGGATATTTAGAATAATTATATAGAATTATTAAAAAATAATTATAAATTAGAACCAACTATGAAAAATGCTTATTATCAATAATAATTCAACAATGGAAAACTATTTTTTGTTAATGCTTTATCTTTCATGGTTGAAATTCTTGCTTTTTTAGTATTAACTGCATTTGTAGCATTATTCTATTTAGTCTTTAAAAAACTATCAAAAAATGAAAAACTCAAATCTCAAATATTCTACTTTATAAGTACTTTCTATATTCGTTTATTATTATTAGTGATTTAGCAGGAAGTATAATTAATAATGCTAAGTCTTGCCCAATTACAATTTCCAGTTAATTTATAATAATTTTCTTATATTTAATTTCTCATTTGCACTTTTCTTTTTAATTTTATTGTTTCAAATTAATGTAATCATAGTTGTGTTATTATATAAAAGAAGTAGAGATTAATTTGATCCTAAATATCAATGTTTAGTATTTGATCTAATATCAAGTAATTTCGATAGGAAATGTTTATTAGTATATATGCTTTATTTATTAAGAAATTGGGTCTTTGCCTTTTCTTTTATGTTATTTACTAATTATATAGCACAATATACAATCTGCTTATTATACAATTTTATATTTTTAATATGTTTAATATACTTTAAAGATAACTTATCAAGAATTCAATTAAAACTTTTATAAATAATAACTTTCATCTCATTTGAATTATGCTTATTTTTTATTGGTATTTATTGGGATAGTTACTTAATAACTATTTATACTTAGTATTGGTACATTCTGTATTGTATTGGTATTTGTACTTATTGGAGTTAGTGTGCTTGAGTCTTTATTTAATGTTGGATATTTTATTTATAGATCAATATTACTTAATTTTTGTCCCAGGCAACTTAAAGCCAATATTACTATTAATCGTATTAATTCGTAGAATTTATTCATTGATAGAACGGTTAAATAATACAAGAGAAAACCTACATATTTTCTAACTGATAATAATAACAATATTGATTCCAATACTGCAATCATAGTTGATAATAGATATGAAGGGGCAAATTAAAATAATTATGATAATAAAAATCAATAGAAAAATAAAAATGAAACGAATACATCATTTATAGTTCAGAAAATATAACTTAAATAAATAGAAATGAAAAAGACGTATAAACGTAAAATTAAATATGAAAGAAAAGCTAAAATATTAAATGCTAAATTTAAAGATAGTTAATAATATTATTGATACATTTTCTTGCTTAGTATATATTTATGAAATATATTATTAATAAAATAAAAAGATAAATTATTATTATTTCATTCGAATAGATTTACTACTCTTTCAGCCATTCCTTACTCTTGTCATAGATAAAATAATTAAATCAATTTCCTACCACTAGTGAGGTATTTTTCTTTTCCTACCTATCAATCCTTACTAATAATAATGTTTATATTTGAATTTAACAAATCAAATAACCTTGATATCATCTTTTTAGTATTGTTTGAGTAAACCACCTAATGAGAAATATAAATTATTTACTTAAGGAGATGTGTTATAATTATAATCTATGATCATTACTTCAGTATATTTTTCTTTTGTTATTTTATTAATTTATTTAAGAGATTCATGAAATTCTATTTCATATTTATAAAATAACATTTAAATATAATTAACAATATATTAAATAAAATTAAAAATGTCATCTCCATACAAGTATACAGACACAACAAAGAAAAAATATTGGGATTATGACTCATCAAATCAGTATGAGGCATAATATTGGCAAAAGAAAGCAATAGCTCAATAATCAGTAATACAAAGATTATAAGATCAAATAATGGATTATAAGACAAAATTTCAACATATAGATACACTATAAAGGAAATTGTAAGGTGTATTAAGACATAATTCAAGTTTATTAAGTTAAGTTTCATAACTGGGTATAATAATTAATGATAAAAATAAGAGAGTAGCACAGTTAGATGATAAATTACATCATTTAATATAGCAACATGATTTATCCCTTTAGATTCAAGGTAGATAGAATTTATCAATGAAAGTCTAGGCAGAACGAGCAAGGCAAGATTTTTTATTACAGATTTAGAGTTTAACTAATTAAATTTAAAAATTGAGTATTTAAAATGGGTAGTTATAGAGAGGTTGGAATATGGAGGTTGCAAATTTACGTAAATAAAGATTGAATATAGATAATATAAAGAAGCATGAAGGTGAATCAAATAAATAAATCTCATTGTTACGTGAATAAATTAACTATAAAAAATATTAAGTTGAGCAATTAAAAGAGGCATATTTAATATAGTTACAAAGATTGAAGGAATAAATAGATTATTTAAAACTTCATCAGAAATCACAATTAGATGTTAAAGATTAATAAATAAGAGGAATGATACATAGATATTAAGATTAGATAGAGCTTAGAAATAGATAGAGTTTATCATAGATGCGTATAACAAGAGCTAAATTTTAGAAGTAGATTGCTCGATTGATGGATGATTTAGCTAATAAAAGTAGAGATATACATAATATATAGAATAAAATGGCAATTATTGATAAAAATAATGAAAATTAGTTAGCACGACTTGTTTCAGTTAAATAAAAACTTAGAGTAGAATTATAAAGAAAAGTAGTTTAAAGTATGTAAGCAATTGATAATTAAAGAATTAAATAAAGATAATTAGGAAGAATGGAATTAGATACTAAATAAAAGAGTTATAAACAGAAAGAAGCAATATTTATGGCAGAAGGTAATAAATTAAGATAATTATTAGATATCAAATCAGAAGAACTTAAAAAGATGTATGGGCAGATGACAAACCAAAGAGATTTATTTTAAAGGTAAAGAGATTCACAAAATTAAACTATTGTAGAACTTAAGAAGAGAATACAGAGGATATTAGCCCAATAACAAGTTTAATAATAAGCTATGAAGATTAAATATGCTCAGATATCAGATGCAGATGTTAAAGTATTATTAAAGCAGTTATAATCACAAGCTATAGATTCTACAACATAATTAAGAAGAAGAGAAAAACAATTATAGGATGTAAGATCTAGATTATAATCAGTAACTCAAGAGAAATAGTTCATGAGGAAAGATTACGATATAATTATTATATAATTAAGAAATTAATTGAATAGAGTTAGATCTGAATTAAATGCTTTGAGGGGAGAGATGAAAAATCAGGTTGTTATAATTCAAAGTAAATTAGATTTGCAGACTTTGACAGGAATTAAGTAGACTTAGACATATCAGAGAAATAATTAATTTTTAGAAGATTAAAGAGGCAAATTATTAGGAGTATTGGCTGCTAAAGATAAGGAAATTTAAATGCTTAATGATAAATTCAACAGAGTCAGAGTTAATTATTAGGAAGAAATTAAAAGATCTTAAAATACTCTTAAATAAAAGCAAACATTATTTGCATAATTGGATTAATTAAGAAATAGATAATTTGATAATTGAAATTGGAGCTTGAGAGAAGGGATAGATTATCATAAGAAGATAGATTATCTTTAGAGAGGAAAATTGACTAATTAAAGAGAATATTAGATTAATTGAAAAAAAATTTAGATTAGCAGAATTTAAATTTACTACAAGAGAAAAAAGAGAAAGAGATATATATGAGAAAATGTCAATAATTGAATAAAAATATTAAAGAAAAAGAAGGACAATGGGAAATGAAACATATGGAAAATGAAACATTTCATAATAATCTGAAATAAAAATAAAAATCGAATACTAATTAGATTAATAAATCTCTTAAGCAATTCTTTGATAAAACTTTGAATACTAGTGATAAAGAGATGATAGCTTTAAAATAGCAGTTAATAATAAAAGAATAACAAATTGCACATTGGAAATAAAAATGTTTAATGCATGAACAAAAAATGGCCACTTTATTATAGAATTCTGAAAAATTAAAAAATATTGAACAGAAAGTGGTTAATATGGGATTAGATAGATCTTTGCTTAAAAATATGCAGGAAATGTTTAAATATAGAAAATGACTATATTATAGATTTTATAATTTATATAAAGTAATAAAATTTATAATCATTTACAAGGGGGGTTGGGGTTGGGGTTGGGGTTGGGGTTGGGGTTGGGGTTGGGGTTGGGGTTGGGGTTGGGGTTGGGGTTGGGGTTGGGGTTGGGGTTGGGGTTGGGGTTGGGGTTGGGGTTGGGGTTGGGGTTGGGGTTGGGGTTGGGGTTGGGGTTGGGGTTGGGGTTGGGGTTGGGGTTGGGGTTGGGGTTGGGGTTGGGGTTGGGGTTGGGGTTGGGGTTGGGGTTGGGGTTGGGTGATTAATTATATGCTTTAATAAGATCATTTATTGAGCATTAAGATGTGTATTCTTTTAATGGGTCAATTTATATTAAATTAGGCTTTATTATATTAATGTTATGGATTCCTTGTTGAGCTAATTTTGCACTCAATTATTTTTAATTCTTTTTAAAATTGAACCTCTTTTTCATTTATCTTAATTTTGAGTCATATGTTATTTGTTAAATTAATTTTTTAATAAGAGTTGATTATATAGTTTAATCATTTTAAAAGCATGGGACTAAATTTAATTTAAATTATGATGATTTTTTACTTTTTATATTTTTATTACTTTTTGAAAAATTTGAGAATTTATTCCAATATTATTATTTTAATTATGATTTAAGTTTTATTGTAGATTATTTTATACTTTCTATATATTCTTTTTATTGTTAGAAAATTTATTACATTTAATCTTCTTCAGTAATTCTTTTCAAATCTGAATTACTATCATTCATTTTATATTTTATTTTACTTTCTTAATTGATTTAATTTTTATTAGTCTAAATTTTGAGATTTTTTTGTCTTTGCAAAATCTATTTAATTCTTAAATCAATAGATTAAGATTTTTAAGGTGTCTAATATTTTTATTTGTTTTAAGTGATTAATAATTATGAACGATTATTAGTAAAACTTTTATTAGCTGATTAATACTTATTTTACTTAATATATGAAGAAGCTTTCTTATTTTATTTATATGTTGAATATTAATCTATGTTTTATTTATTATTGCCAAATTATTTAGTTGAACTAGTTTTTTACAATAAATTGTGTTTTTATTTTAGCATAATAATAAAATTAATATTAATATTTATTTTTATTTAATTATAAAGTATATAAAAATTTCTTAAAAAAAATTTTAAATAAATTAACTCATATTTAATTATATCTAATCACTATTTGTGTATTTTATTTTTTTTATTATAATATTTCATAAACTATTTATAATGAGTATAATCTAAATTAAAGACTAATACATTCCATAAATTGAATACATCAGTTATAGCTTTTTTAGTAAAATGAACATTTCCTAACTTAATGTTTAAACGACTAACCTAAACTTTATATAAATAATAGGGATTAAGCATTAATTTAAATAAATAAAATATTTGATTTTGGCATGGATTCTAAACTGGGTATAAAGATGATGAAGTTTTAATATGGTACAAAAATCTTTCTCTATTAATATTTAATTGAATTGTTTAATAAAATGGAGATAAAACTCCTTCTCCATTAGTTTGTATTCCTTAATAAAATATAAGAACAGGTCCTAATATATTTTATCGACTCATTTAAACCCAACTTTAAAGTTTTAATTTCTGAATTCCAAAATCATTCATTTTTTAACATTAAATGGGTAAAAATCCATCTCTTTTAAAAATATTAATAAAAATTTGCCAATCACTGAGTCTATAAAAATGAATTTTTTACTGCTATTTTACTAAAATCATCCTCAAAAAAATGGGATTCATGCGAAATTTATAGTAAATTATGTCTATTGGAGATATATGGTTAGAAAATACAATTGTTCCTGATTTAGTTTTGTATTTACTCATGTTAAAAATTAAATTTGATACATTTACAATCCATCCTCCAGAGACTAAAATAGCCAAAAAGCAATTAATTAAGCATGTAAAACTTTTCATAAATCTTACACATGTTATAAAAAATGGAATTATGCTTAACATATCTATTAACATTATTAAGATCGTATTAACAAATAGTATTATTGTGAATAAAATGAATTTTATTATTGCGATAGGGATTAATATGAGTGATAATAATATCTTTAATTTAGAAATTGATTTTGGGAGAAATGGGTTTATTCCTGTGCCCACATCAGAATATTTTTTATATTTCTACATTTATATATTTAATTTTGTTTACTAAATAAATATTAATAATTAATAATTGATATTATTTATTAGTATTTTTTTCAAGGAATAATAATAATAATTAATTAAAAAAAATTAATAATTAATATAGTACTTTTTTATATATAATAAATTTGATTGTAATAATAATGATAAACAATTTCAAATAAAAATATCATTTAAATACTCATCACTTAATTAATCTAATAAGTCTAAGTTCATTATAAAATCATTAAATTAATTTAATTGAATAAATTATTTTTACGTTTTTTTTTCATGATTTTTTTAAAGTTGTACTTATTTAAATATTTAACTATTTTGTTGTGTTTACTCATCACTCATTTTTTTTATCTATTTTTTGTTAATTTTTTTTTTTGATTTATTTTTTTTATTTTTTCTTATTTTTTTGCTATAGCTTACACTTAATAACGCTATTAATTTTTTTCCCTTTTATTTTGATTTTCTTATTTCTTTTTTTTCAACTATACTATTTATAATTTTTTTCATTTAAATAAAATATTATTTAAATAATATATAATATTTTCCAATTTTTAAAAATAAATTAATTATTTTTATTAGTGGTTTTCCTTGATTCTTATATAAAGATGCAAACATCAAAAAAAATTATATCTTATGATAAATAATAAATAAAGTACTCATTTTAAATATTCATTTTAAAAAATATTTAAAAAAATATACATAAACAGTAAAAATAAAATAATAAAAATCAATATAATTTTGCAAGCTAACTAAATTTACATTTTTTATAAAATTGCCTTTTCTTTTAAATATCATCAGCATTATAATAAAAATTTATATATGTATCTCCTATTTATTATTATTATTGAGAATTAAATAATTTTCTTTAACCTTTTGGAAAAGATATATTTCTTACAATATTTTTATGCACTAAATTTTATTTTATATTATAATTAAATCTTACTTTCGATTAAGTTTTTACATTTGAAATTTTGATCAATTTTGCACAATTTTATTTAATAAATTCGGATTGAATGTTATATTATCCTACACCAGGAATACCATTATTAAAATCACGTGTGAAATTAGCTTTAGTTTTTCCAAATTTTATTCCTTTCATTTTAAATGGTTTAAATTTATAGTGATTAGGAGAAGGTATAACCGATTAAAAATGTTTAAATTATTAAGGAATTTTTATTAGTAGGACATTTCCCAAATTTTGGTGCCGTTTTATTTAGTGTAGATTTTAATATGATTTGGTTATAATACTTTTTTTAATTTTTATTTTTCCATCTTATTTCTTTTGGAAATGACATTATTATATCGGAGGAACCTTATATTGCTACATATTGCTTTTTTTTTTTGAGTAATTTTTTAATCAAGTTTTATTATGTATTTTTCTGGTTTTATTATATATTTATCATTATATAATTTATTAATTGTCAATTAAAAACATTATTATTTAAATTTATGATAATTATTTATCTAATCTTCTAAAAGGTTCATTATGAAAGTTAAGTCTATTTCGATATGATTTTATGTTTTATTTATTTTCAAATTTTAAATTATTAGGGAAGGAAAATATTTCAAATAGAGTAATTTTTTTTGGCTATTTTATATTTTTTAATAATTTTCCTTTAATCGTTTTATCATTTCTTTATAAATATTTTAAGTAAATAATAATTTTATATGTTAAATCAAATATTTATATGTTTCTTTTAATATTTTTAATAAAATATTATTATTGCTTTTTTAATTTCATTAAATTTTAACTATAAAACAAATTAACATATTTATTTTTTCCTTAATCTAACATTTTTATATTTTGTACAAATAATTATTATATACTTTTAGTTTCCCAACTAATTTATTTTTCAACTTTTAATATTCTTTCAGCAAATTAATAAAACATCATGGATTTAGTGAATTAAGTAATGAATTAATGTCTATTAACAGGCATTAGTTTTACATATTTTTTTATACTAATTTAATTTTTTATTTTAGCTGCAAAAATATTATTGACCAAACCTAAAATGAAATTATGAAAAATAAATTTCAATAAAAAATCCTACTCAGAGAGTTTATTTTTTTGATATTTTACTATTTAATTTTTAAGATATTATAAAGATTCTTAAGGAATATCAATTAAACTGAGTGTTCCTTCCTTAAATGATAATTTTTTAATCTAAATCTACAATAACTTTATCTTTAAGATTACTATTTTAAATAATGAAATTCATATGAATTTTAGACATACCAATAATAAATCCACCAATAGCTTAAACACTTTTCCATAAGTGAATTGGCAAAAAAGGAATGTAAATACTTGCCCATTTTAATGGATATATATAATGAAATAACTCCTAAAATAAATATGTTATTTGAGATGGATTACTACAAAAGACTATAATCTGTCTTTAAAGAAGTATATTTTTTATTAATTTGATAATATAAGGAACTGATAACTATTTGAATATGATAGAAGGAGAAATTTTAGCAATTTTTTTTTAATCGTAAAATTAATTTTTAAGCAAATATTATTTAATACCCGGTATTTTAAAATATGTTATTTTTTAATTGTTTATATTTACATATATAATAATACTTAATAGAAATTATATTATGTCTTAAAGCTTATATTTTATTTATTATTAAATACTAATTTTATTTGAGTTCGTAAATTATTTTTCTGCTTCTTTTACTCCTTTTTCAAAAATAAATTTATTAAAATTGTTAATATCCAAATTATTCAAAATAAATGATTCTCCAGATTTGCATTAATTTTTAGGTTTAATGATTTTATTATAAATGAATTTCAAATAACTTAAATGTAAATTAAAGCAAGGTATTTAACTGCACAAAACTATATTTTTGGGAATATAAAACATTTAAGTTTCTTCATCAAAAATTAATTTATTATTTAAAATTGAATTAAGTCCAATTTTTTGTAAACTTATGAAATTATCATATCGTTTACTTCTTTTAGTATAAAATTTTTAATGAAATGTTAAAACTGAAATGTATTTCCTATTTTGCCCAGAATCTGTTAAAACAAATGAATACAATAAATCATGTTTAGTGATATTTTTTTATTTTAAATTGACATTATTTAATTCCGAATAACTAAATGAAAATTAAGGACATTTGTCATTAATTGTATTAAATTATAAATCGTAGATTTTAAGTCCGTCAGGATAACACCACATAATTATAGATTTAAGAAATGAGGGAAGTTATTGATTACCTTTTTTATTAAAATGATATAGAATTTAAACATTTAATTTAAAATCTTATTTTTATAATGTTTATATAGTAAGCGATTAATCTAATTGTATTCCTGTTATTAGAACATGTTAAATCATATAATAAAATTAATTCAAAATAAATTATCAATTTGAAATAAGGCTGCACCGTACGAAGGATAAGTAGAATTAATATAGCCATATAATTTCTAATGAATTAAGTTTTACCCAGCTTTGTTCTTGAAGAATTTATTTAAAAGTTTTTAGATTATTGTTGATGATTTTTTTGCTGGTATTATACAAATGATATAATTACCTTTGCCTATTCGCATAAATGGACCACATACACTATTAATAAATTATTTCTTTTATTTTTAGATAGGATCTGATTAGTAGATATAACTATTTATAGTTTATTATTTTTATTTAAGAATTTATTGAGCATTTTTTATATTATTTTGTTTTAAGCATTACCTAAATTGAAAAATTAATTTTAGTTATTATAAATACATTAATAAGCGTTTTCTTATAAAAAAGTTTATTCCTTAGATTTTATATTTTTATTAAATATTAAGTTTTATAAATTATTTTGCTTCATTAATTTTCTAGATTGAATTAACATTTAAAAAATTAAATTTTTTAGATTATAAAATTTATAATCCATATTTTAACTCTTTTTAATGTAATTATTTATTACCAAAAGAAATTTCCATTTAATGTTAATCTATCAATAAATTCATTATAATTAATTTATATTCTAGATTTAATTAAATAAATTAATATTTTTATCCTATTTTCAAAGTAAAGCAATAATTTTGACTATGAAATAAATAACTAATTTACTTTAATATTTATATTTTATAATATTATGGAATCTTATTTAATATTTTATATAAAGTTTATTTGTTTATTTATTTTTTATGATAATTTAAAACACATAAAGCAAAATTTAATAGCAAAGAACTTCCATAAATGTATTAATCTGATCTAATAAGAAAATTTTAAAATAAAATTTGTATCTTCTATATTTTTTCATATATTTTTACATATCCCTGAATAATCTTCACAAATAAAGAAATTGGAAGTTAAATCGCATCAGCATGCTAAATAATCAAATTTTAATTAATTTATTATATGGGCGATGAAGCAATGTTTTATTTAATAGATATTTTCTATTTCTATTAGTTTGATCCTATGACAGATATGCATCCAATATCATTCAAAAAATAAACTTAAATACAAGATGAAGATCCCATGATTTGTATTTTATTAGGAGTCTTGACTGAAAATGATGGATTATTTTCTAATTAATATATAACAGTGTAAATGACTAAACTTATTAACAAGAGAATCATTAATTGATCCTTGCCTACAAATCCATTAATCTTAATTAATAGGGAATATCTAACTTAGATTATGATAGATTGAATAATTTTACATTATAAATTAAATTAATAATATTAATGAGTAAATTAAAATTAGATCTTGAAAATATTATTTAGAGATTACCATGTCCTAGTTAATTTTCTAATTTTAGTCAATCTAATTAGAAATATGAATATTTATATAATAAATTCTCAACTACTAGAAAGAATAAATAATTAGAGAATTAACTTTCAAAAAAAAATAAATATACTTATAATCAACATCCAAACTAATCATTCATAGTAACTAATTTAGAAGAATCATAGTAAAATAATCCTGAGTAGATATTTATTAATTTGAAGGATGATGATGATCAATAAAATAATATTTAAATTTTAAAAAAAAGAAATAAAGAGCTTAAATAAAAAAATAAACGATTAAAAGAATATAAACATCTAAGTTAAAAATAAATATTTAAATTATAACTAGAAAACCAAAAACTTAAATCTAAATCTTCAATTCAAAATAGCCCGGCATAATTTTAAAAATAGTATCTTAAAGATGAGATTTTATCACTTAAAAACATTTTAAATACAAATGTTTAAATGTCTTTAACATGCTAATGGTAAATAAGATGCATTAAAGCATCAGTTTCTAAATTAGTAAATTTGTTAGATAAGGGCACAAAATAAAAAAAGTAAGTAAGTACTTCAACTTAATAATATCAATACAAATAAAAGCAGACTATTAAATAATTAATGACTTTATGTAAAAAGCATATGCATAATAATAAAAGATTAAGATGTATTTCAATTGTATCACCTACTTAAATAGATTTGTAAAGGTTGGGGCCTTTATAAACTGTTAGTTTATTTTAAAAGATCAATAAAAAGGTTATGCAAAGTTAGCAAATTAAGAATATTATACTTTAAAATAAACTGAAAAATAGTTAAAAAGCGCAAAGAACATCATATAAACATATTTAGAGAAGCTCAAGTTTATTCAATAAAAAAAAATTATTTTGAAATATTCATTTCATAAATTTATACAATCCTCTATCTTACTAAATATTAATTAATTTTCTCTCAATCCAAATCTTTTTCTATTAATTTTTAATTAATTGCATTTATTTATTATATCTTATTTAGAAATAGGAATTTAAATCAATAATTTTTAAACATGCATTTTATAAATTGGAATAATCTATTAAGTTATTAATTTTTTAATTTATTGGATTACTTCTACAGATTATATTAATTGTAAATCTGAGAAAAGTAGTTTGAGTGCTTAAGGTAAATTACAAATTTATAATAAATCGATAAATATTTATTTTTATGTTTTATTAATATTTAAATATTTGATTAAAAATTGTTTTATATTCATTTGGCATAATTATAATTTGGCATTTTAAAGAATTTTTGTATATTTTTATAATAAATTTTATTATTAGATAATTATTTCAAATTCATTAAAAATATTCTTAAATATGTAACAAATATTGATATTAAAAATTATTAAAGATTTATTTACTTTATTTATGGTTCTTGTAGCTAATAACTTATAAAATGGAATAAAAAATTATTAATTTTTAATTAATTTAAAATTATTCTACTAATAATTTCTTTATTTAATAATTTATTTCATTTACAATAAATATTTTTAAAATATTTAATATGTTTAAAAATTATTTATATTAAACTTTGTCTACACAAATTATTTCTGTAAATTATCTAAAATTATTTTTTACTCAAGAATACATGTTTAAATAAATTTATTTAAACTTTTAATATTTCCCAAATATTATTAAAAAATATAATTATACTTAATTGAACTAAAAATAATTTTATCAATCTTTATTAATTATATTTTTTTACCTTTGATAGGCATTAAAAATTTCCAAAATATTTAATAAATATGCTGACATGTAAAAATTAAAATATTTCTTTTATTTTCTTAATTCTAATATGGAATTATTTATTAAATAAATTATTTCTATTGTTTAATATTCAAATATATTAATTCCAGTATAAATTAAATAAAATTAACAAGATCTAAATCAATAGAATAATTTAAAGAATTTATCATAGGAGTAATAGTAATTATGAAATTTTTTTTTCTACTTTAAAATAATTTTTCTAAAAATATATTTTATTAATATCTTGTTACCATGAATTCCTTTAATTTTATAATTTAAGTTATTTATAATTTATTTTAATATTATTGCAAATTTCTTAATATTTATACTTATAGATTTTGATTAATGAATTGAAAATGTTAATTTACACTTTTCATAAATTTGATTATTTACTAAATTCACAATTATCTGCGAATCTTTTATTCTTCAAGAAAATTTACAAACATTAAAAAAATCTATCATTAATTGTAAAATTTCCTTGTAATAATTATAAAGATTATTTAGGTATAATTAAATTAGATTTAAGATCCTTCAATTAATTAATTTTCTTATTTGATTTAATAGACGCATCACTTAGATTCTCTAATTCGCTTAAAATAAATTTTTATTATTTGAAAAAATTTTCTCTTATCAATTAATTTAATGGTCTACATTTCATATTAATAGTTTTTGCAGTAGATTTAACTTTTCTAATAAATAAACTTTCCTTATTTAAAAATCTTTCAATTTAATTAATATTCATAATTAACAATTATAATTTAAATGTAACAATAACGAATGATGTAATCGTTAAGAGAGCAAATATTACGACTTCAATAGGATGAAAAAGATTATAATGAGTTACAGTACATGCTATCAAATTTGCAAAGTCGTTATTCAATTTTAATGGATGAAAAAAACAGACTTGAGTTTGAGATCTCACAGAGAGGGGAGATTGGTTCAAAAAAAATAGCTGATCTAAGGTCAGACATCTAAATTTTGAAGGATTAATTATAAAATAAAGATAAAATATGTCATTAAATGAGAGAAGAATATAGGAGAGAAAAAGATGAGTTTAATGGTAGGGAGGTAGTCTTGTAAAGATTTAAAAGAGAAAATTAGAAATTAATATCGAATAATTAAAGATTGAAAGAGGATAATAAAGAGATTGAAAGATAATTAAAGCGATTTAAATAATAGAAACGTAATTTATTATAAAAGATATAGTATATGGTAAAATCCAATTAAAATGCAAATTAATCAAGGCGATAGAAATAGAATGTGTTGTTAAATACTTAGAGGTAAAAAAGATTGGCGGAAAAGGAGATTAGTGAATCTAAAAAATAAATTTAGCATTTGAAAAAATGTTTAGTCTAGGCGGAATAGAGAGTTAAATAAAATTAAATTATGGCTTCTCAGTATCTTTAAAAAACAATTAATATTGAGTCATTCTAATAATAAATTAAATACTAGTATAGTAAATAACTAGAAATAAATAACTCAATTGAAGCAAATAATAATCTAACAAAAATAAAAAATATAATCATTTAAAACTAAATCTGAGCAAGTGCAATAATAAGTGACTAATAGATAATAATATAATTAAAATATAATAAAAAAACAAGAAAGTCAGCATAGGTAGTTATTAAAAGATGTCACAAATAAGTATTAATAATAATTGAGATAAATGTAAGATCAGTTATCTGTTATGAATAATTCATTAATTTAATTTAGTTATGAAGAACAGGAATTAAAAACTTTAATTTAAAAAAAGAAAAATTTAAAAACAGCTTAATTCAAAGTTAATAAATAAACAAAAAGAACATTAGAATATCTAAATGATATTTTATGCAATAATTGATAATCAATAAATTATTATTTTTAATAATTATTATAATATTTTTATTTTTTAGATTATTTTAAATTAAATGTAATAATATTAATAAAGAAAAAAATCTAAAATTTCAGTAAAAAAAAGTAATAAAAATAATTTAATTAAAATAGTGAAAAAAAATAAAAATAAAAAGTTGATTTTTAGCAAAAAAATATTGAAATTAATAAATATAAAAAAGAAAACGCATAATAACTATAAAAATAAAAGTCTATGAAAAAATAATAAATTAGTATGATAATCAAACTAAAACTAATTAAAAATAAAATTAGTAATACGATATGTAATAATTTTAAAATTAGTCTGTAATAAAATCATCTCAGATTAAAAAATAATAAAATAAAGAATAAATTAATAATTAACCTAAAAAATAAGATCTCAACTAATAAAATAAATAATAATAAGCAAATAATTTGAAGTCATCATAAGCCCATACTATAAAAGTATCAAAAAATAAATAAAGTAAAAAAGATAATTAATAAAACAGAATAATAACTTAAGGTAACAAATTAAACTAATAAACAAGCAACTTTCAATAATTTTATAAAAGAAATCTAAAAGTGATGTATAATTGGTTGATTTTAAATAAATTTAAGAAATTAAAGATGAAATATATCAACAGAATAGTTATATAGCTCAATTAAAATAAAGATTATAAAAAGTTAGACTTAAAAAGTAATACAATATGAAATTAAAATAATAAAAAGATTTAAATAATTAAATTCACTATTTGAAAATTGAAAATAAAAAAATAGATTATTAAATGCAAAGTTATTAAAAGATAAGAAATGCTAAATAACAAAAAGTTCATTAACAAATTTAGTAATCGGATGTAGTTAATACAATATAATCTATAAAAAACAAAATTTCTGCAGTTAAGCTAAAAAGCAAATAAATTAAAAACGAATCTAAAACAATTTAAAGACAAAATTTTCATTATTAACCAAAATATTACGAATATAATAATCAATAAATTAGAAATATAATTTAAGTATAGAAAAGAGTTTTAATTTTATCAGAAGAAATTTAAATGCTAGATAAGAAATGGAATAGTAATCTAAAAATTGAGGATAGGGTAATTAATTAACTTAAAGATAAATAAGCAAAAAACCAATAAATTATTGATGAACTAATGAAATAGCAACATTCAAACAAATATATAAAAAATAAATGGGGAGTAAATAAAAAAATCCATAATTTTTATAATAAAAAATAAGTTATAGAATTTATTAAGTTAAAATAGCAAAAGAAATAAAGGCAAGCAGAAAGCAAAAATACAAATTAGAGAAGAGTTTGGAATATATAGAATTAAAATTAAAAAATATCATAGAAATAATAATTAAATTGATTTTAATATTATTTAATATATATCAATTATTTATAATTTTACTCCATCCATGACATATTTTATATTTTTTTATATTTGGAAATTAACTTAAACTTCTTAATTGTAGCATTTATCTATACTAATTTCTTAAATCTTTGAAAAGCTTTTAGTGTTTTGTTATTAAGGGATGACTTAATTAAGTATCATTTTTATAAAATGAGCTAATAATACTACATTTTACAATAAATTATTCTTAATTTGTTATTATTGACTTTATAAAATTCTAATCTGAATTTTTTTTATCTTAATGATCTAGATTGCTTAATTAATCTAAAATAGATTTAATTTGAGAAGGTTTAATAATACAAATTAATTTATTTTATTCCATATATTTAAATATTTTTTTAGCGAAATATTTTTATCTTATTCTAGATCCTATAAAATATTCATTTACCATTTAATTTGGTTCTTTTAATTTATTTTATTTTTTATATTTGCATTTTTAACAACCATTTTTATAAGTGTTTATTAAGTACTTAATTTGATGTTGAAAATAAAACAATCTCATAAAGTTAAATTGATTTTTTATTTACTATAATGATAATTAATAAACAATATTTAATATTTATTATTGAGGTGAAATGCTTCCTAATATAAATTTTAATTATTTGAGTTATAAAGCATAACATTTATAAATTAATGAATTTACTTCATCAAGCTAATATTCATTGTTATTCCATAAATAAACATTTTTTTAGTTTTTATAAATTTTAAATTTGGGATTATTTTATAAATAGCTTTATACGTAGTATTTAATTCCTTCATTTTATAATATTTATAAAGGTAAATTTATTTGTTTTTTATTAGTTAATTAAAATTATTTAGTAAAATATTATAATATATTTTTTTACTTTTTTATTAAATTTTATTATTTTAATTGCGATATTTGCAATAAAATAGTTTTTTTCTAATCTTTGTCAAGCAAAGTTTACTTTATTTTATTAATATCCGTATAATATTTTTATAATTTGTAAATGATTAATTTAGGGTTTTTATTCCTACTTTTGAAAAATATAATCTTATCTTAAGATTACTAATATTTATAATTTTTAAATTTTATTTCTTTTTTATATTGCATAAATTCTTAAGGATTATTTTATTAAATTGCATACTTTAGCAATTAATTATAAAATTAATTATTTTTCATTAAGTATAAAATCTCACCCTTTTCCTTTTTACTGAAATATTTGTAATTCTCTTTGATATAGCCTTTTATAAATTATAAAATTTACTTTTATTTAGAGTCAAATTAATTGATAGATAGGAAATTCAATATTTTAGTAATTTATGAAGGTTTCAAACTGTTTTTCCTAATTTAGACTAATTAAATCAAATACTAAATGACCCCACTTTTGCAAAATGCCATTTCTAATGAGTTTTCCATGTACAAGAAGCAATAGTCCATATTCCTGAATTACAAACCTTTATGAAAAATGTCAATATTTTTAGAAAATATATTTTTGATATGGTTTCTGATATTATAGCTGAGATTACAAACCTTAGCAAAATTAAAGCTTATTTTTTTAATTATATTCATTTATTTACTATTCCTTTATATTTAATTAATGTAATATAATAGGGGTTGGGGTTGGGGTTGGGGTTGGGGTTGGGGTTGGGGTTGGGGTTGGGGTTGGGGTTGGGGTTGGGGTTGGGGGTTGGGGTTGGGGTTGGGGTTGGGGTTGGGGTTGGGGTTGGG
>NW_028291983.1:0-2000 GCF_963383615.2 Lipophrys pholis | reverse complement strand
TTTATATCAAAATCTAGCAATGTGTTTATTTTCGACAACTGTCACCATTCCGAGGTCTTACTATAGCCTTACCAACATTTTATATCGAAATCTAGCAACGTGTTTATTTTCGACAATTGTCACCATTTGGAGGTCTTCCTATAGCCTTACCAACATTTTATATAAGAATTTAGCAACGTGTTTATTTTCGACAATTGTCACCATTTGGAGGTCTTCCTATAGCCTTACCAACATTTTATATAAAAATTTAGCAACGTTTTTATTTTCGACAACTGTCACCATTTGGAGGTCTTACTATAACAGTACCAACATTTTATATCAAAATCTAGCAACGTGTTTATTTTCGACAATTGTCACCATTTGGAGGTCTTACTATAGCCTTACGAAAATTCTATATCAAAATCTAGCAACGTGTTTATTTTCGACAACTGTCACCATTCCGAGGTCTTACTATAGCCTTGCCATCAGTTTTTATTGAATTCCACCAGCGTCTTTATTTTTGACAACTGTCACAATCCCGAGGTCTTACTATAGCCTTACCAACATTTTAAATCAAAATCTAGCAACGTGTTTATTTTCGACAACTGTCACCATTACGAGGTCTTACTATAGCCTTACCAACATTCTATATCAAAATTTAGCAATCTGTTTATTTTCGACAACTGTCACCATTCCGAGGTCTTACTATAGCCTTACCAACATTCTATATAAAAATTTAGCAACGTGTTTATTTTCGACAATTGTCACCATTCCGAGGTCTTACTATAGCCTTGCCATCAGTTTTTATTGAATTCCACCAGCGTCTTTATTTTCGACAATTGTCACCATTTGGAGGTCTTACTATAAACCTCCCAACATTCTATATCAAAATTTAGCAACGTGTTTATTTTCGACAACTGTCACCATTCCGAGGTCTTACTATAGCCTTACCAACATTCTATATCAAAATTTAGCAATCTGTTTATTTTCGACAACTGTCACCATTCCGAGGTCTTACTATAGCCTTACCAACATTCTATATCAAAATTTAGCAATCTGTTTATTTTCGACAACTGTCACCATTCCGAGGTCTGACTATAGCCTTGCCTTCAGTTTTTATTGAATTCCACCAGCGTCTTTATTTTCAAAAATTGTCACCATTTGGAGGTCTTACTATAGCCTTACCAACATTTTATATCAAAATCTAGCGACGTGTTTATTTTCGACAATTGTCACCATTTGGAGGTCTTACTATAGCCTTACCAACATTTTATATCAAAATCTAGCAACGTGTTTATTTTCAACAACTGTCACCATTCCGAGGTCTTACTATAGCCTTGCCTTCAGTTTTTATTGAATTCAACCAGCGTCTTTATTTTCGACAACTGTCACCATTCCGAGGTCTTACTATAGCCTTGCCTTCAGTTTTTATTGTATTCCACCAGCGTCTTTATTTTCGACAATTGTAACCATTTGGACGTCTTACTATAACCTTACCAACATTTTATTTCAAAATCTAGCAACGTGTTTATTTTCGACAATTGTCACCATTTGGAGGTCTTACTATAGCCTTACCAACATTTTATTTCAAAATCTAGCAACGTGTTTATTTTCAACAATTGTCACCATTTGGAGGTCTTACTATAGCCTTACCAATATTTTATATCAAAATCTAGCAACGTGTTTATTTTCGACAACTGTCACCATTCCGAGGTCTTACTATAGCCTTACCAACATTTTATATCAAAATCTAGCAACGTGTTTATTTTCGACAACTGTCACCATTCCGAGGTCTTACTATAGCCTTACCAACATTCTATATCAAAATTTAGCAACGTGTTTATTTTCGACAACTGTCACCATTCCGAGGTCTTACTATAGCCCTGCCTTCAGTTTTTATTGAATTCCACCAGCGTCTTTATTTTCGACAATTGTCACCATTCGGAGGTCTTACTATAGCCTTTCCATCAGTTTTTATTGAATTCCACTACTAATGAGGTGATTCTCAATACTTTTGTAGG
>NW_028291984.1:0-27746 GCF_963383615.2 Lipophrys pholis | reverse complement strand
GTGGATGCCCCCCCCCCCTTCCAGAGTCTAGGCTCCGCCCTTCCAGAGTCTAGGCTCCGCCCCCTTTCTTCCTGAAGAGGGACTTCTTATGAACTGTTCTTCCTGAGAGGGAGTTCTTCCTGGTTTCCTCTGTTGCTTGTTCCATCTGCTGCTCTGGAAGGTTTAGTTGGGTTCTGTTGTTCTCTATCATTGTAAGAGGCTCTGGAAGGTTTAGTTGGGTTCTGTTGTTCTCTATCATTGTAAGAGGTTCTGGAAGGTTTAGTTGGGTTCTGTTGTTCTCTATCATTGTAAGAGGTTCTGGAAGGTTTAGTTGGGTTCTGTTGTTCTCTATCATTGTAAGAGGTTCTGGAAGGTTTAGTTGGGTTCTGTTGTTCTCTATCATTGTAAGAGGTTCTGGAAGGTTTAGTAGGGTTCTGTTGTTCTCTATCATTGTAAGAGGTTCTGGAAGGTTTAGTTGGGTTCTGTTGTTCTCTATCATTGTAAGAGGTTCTGGAAGGTTTAGTTGGGTTCTGTTGTTCTCTATCATTGTAAGAGGTTCTGGAAGGTTTAGTTGGGTTCTGTTGTTCTCTATCATTGTAAGAGGTTCTGGAAGGTTTAGTTGGGTTCTGTTGTTCTCTATCATTGTAAGAGGTTCTGAGATGTTTGTTGATGTGATTTAGAGCTTTACAAATAAGGTTGAATTGAATTGAATTGAATTGGGTGACATTGTGGTTATTAGGGGACGTTGTGGACCGTGTTTTTTTCTTTCTTTTTTTTAGATCGGCGGGCTGATCGGCTGGATTTGCCGATTCCCGATCACTCACAAATCACCAATATCGGCCCCGATCCGATATCTACCGATCTGATCGGGACGTCCCTAGTCTGTTCACTGTTCCTGGTGTTTCTCCTCTGGTGAGAAACTGCTGGTAGAGTTCACTGGAATCTTTAGCCCAACAGAAGCCATGCAGATCATTTTTGGCAGCGACACCTGCCCTGTCATTAAATCCCAAAGCAGCTGCGGAGCAACCCACTGAAACGTTGACATGATTGCCATGAATTAACTTTCAACCGGCAATCAAACAAGGGTTGTTATCTCTGGAGGCAGACATTTATTATGTCCTGCACAGCAGTGATGTGAGAGAGAGAGGGGGGTGGGTGGGTGGGGTGGGGGGGGGGGGGGGGGGGAGAGAGGGGGAGGGAGGGAGAGAGAGAGGGGAGGGAAGGGAGGCAGAGAGAGAGGGAGGGAGGGAGAGAGAGAGAGAGGGGAGGGAGGGAGAGAGGGGGAGGGAGAGAGAGAGAGAGAGGGGGAGGGAGAGAGAGAGAGAGGGGAGGGAGGGAGAGAGGCAGAGAGAGAGGGGAGGGAGAGAGAGAGAGAGAGAGAGAGAGAGAGAGAGAGAGAGAGAGAGGAGAGAGAGAGAGAGAGAGAGGGGGGGGGAGAGAGAGAGAGGGGAGGGAGGGGAGAGGCAGAGAGGAGGGGAGGGGAGGGAGAGAGAGAGAGAGAGAGAGAGGAGAGAGAGAGAGGAGAGAGGAGAGAGAGAGAGAGAGAGAGAGAGAGAGAGGGGGGGGGAGGCAGAGAGAGAGGGGAGGGAGAGAGAGAGAGAGAGAGAGAGGGGGGGGAGGGAGAGAGGGAGAGAGAAAGGGGAGGGAGGGATAGAGAGGGTAAGGGAGAGAGGGAGAGAGAGAGGGGGAGGGAGAGAGGGAGAGAGAGAGGGGAGGGAGAGAGGGACGGGAGGGAGGGAGAGCGAGAGAGAGAGAGAGGGAGAGAGAGAGGGGAGGGGAGGGAGAGAGAGAGGAGGGAGGGAGGGAGAGGAGAGAGGGAGGGAGGGAGGAGAGAGAGAGAGGGAGGGAGGGAGGCAGAGAGAGAGGGGAGGGAGGGAGAGAGCAAGAGAGAGGGGGAGGGAGGGAGAGGAGAGAGAGAGAGAGAGAGGGGGAGGGAGGGAGGGAGAGAGAGAGGGGAGGGAGAGAGGGGAGGGAGGGAGGGAGGGAGGGAAGGGTGGGGGACTGGGTCACACTCAAATCAGATTGGTTCTTGCCGGTCCAATCCCACCCTCGACCCAGAGCCAGTGGTTTTTGCACATGTGGGGATTTGTGAGACTATTTATATGTTTTTTTTGGCTTTTCAAAGAAATGTGTGTAAATGGTAGAGAATGTGTCCCAGACGTAGTACATAATGTCCTTTCAGGACAATAAGTCCTCCAGGCTGTGCCAGTGGGTATAAAACCCCATGCAGACACAGTGCAGCATGAGTCAGAGCTTTAATAAACAACCCGGAGGAGCATGGCATCAGCAGCTTCCCGCAGCACTCTGCTTCTAAGTAGTGGTAGCAAATCTCATGTGATCTGTTTATTTGGGGGATTAGATGAGCCCCAAGTGCTCCTGAAAATGGGGATTAAAGACAGATGCACGTCAGGCCGGAAGATTGTGTCCGATCCAATATTCTTAGAAGTTCTTTCCGTTTTCAGTGGTGGAAGATGAAGCTCGGAGCCCTCCAGAGGCACGTCCAAATGTTCAGGAGTCATTACAGGGTGTGAAAGAAATACTTTATTTATGAAATCTACTGTGAAAACATTACATTCTGGGTATTTTCTGAAGATGAAGGAAGCTATGATGTTTCATTGGAAGTTGATGTCTCTGAGTTCAGGATACATGAACAAACCCTATGACTCATTCTCATGGCAGAGCTCCCTCAATATGCACCAATAGACACAAGGTCTTGGCAGGTGACCATTACTGAGGAACAGTAGAGCTTCACAGATACATTGAAATGAAACCCTGCAAATAAAAGGAGCCGTTTGACTTATGTATGTATAAGATGAGTAACACAGTAGAAACTTTGAAGCCTTCAAACCTCGGTTGATCTGTTTGATCAAATATACCATATTTATCCTCTCATTTTATAATGAACTGTTTCAATATGTTTGTAACCTAAAGGCAGCATCAGTACACCACATGTAGGACTGGTACCCTTCAGCGAAACTCCCTCCATCCATCTCCTCCCTCTTCTCCAGGTGGTGGTGGTGTCAGTCTGAGCACCGTCACCCAGATCACATTGCACCATTAAGAACCTTCCTGCAGGTGGAGAGCCCACGGGAAGGTGGAGAGCCCACGGGAAGGTGGAGAGCCCACTGGAAGGTGGAGAGCCCACAGGAAGGTGAAGAGCCCACGGGAAGGTGGAGAGCCCACGGGAAGGTGGAGAGCCCTCGGGAAGGTGAAGAGCCCACGGGAAGGTGAAGAGCCCACGGGAAGGTGGAGAGCCCACAGGAAGGTGGAGAGCCCACAGGAAGGTGGAGAGCCCACAGGAAGGTGGAGAGCCCTCAGGAAGGTGAAGAGCCCACAGGAAGGTGGAGAGCCCACAGGAAGGTGGAGAGCCCACAGGAAGGTGGAGAGCCCACGGGAAGGTGGAGAGCCCACAGGAAGGTGGAGAGCCCACGGGAAGGTGGAGAGCCCACGGGAAGTTCAGCAAAACTCAGGAAGAAAAACATGACTAACCTGCTTTTTCACGCAGGAGTTCAGCTCATGTGCACAGCAGCCAACTAGTGGTCTGATTCACTAACATCCTGCTAAACTACTGCCTCTAACTAACGGATTGTGATTGTAGTGCAGTGGATACACTCAGTGATGGCACACACAAAAGGAGTATTCAAGTGCAGGTTTTGTACAATTGGTATCATTTCCATGTTCCTTTGCTGGTGTTCACTGTGGAGTGATGGGGGTGGGGGTGGGGGGGGGGGGGGGGGGGGGGGGGCTCACTGTGCCCCCACAAGCAATTAGAGATATGATAGCATGTGAGAGGAGGAAGTCATCAAATACTGTATTGGAATGTTACAGCCAATAAATCTTCATTGTCATGAAAAGCTATCAAAGTTAAAGCTGCGAGCATCGTTGAGAGGGTCCTCGCACACCCACGCACGTCGGAATGGGCCACATGTCCAGGTTTTGTGCATGTACGCCTCACTTCCTGTTTCCAGCAGGTGGCGCCATGTGTTGACAGTGATCAGCGGAATAGTCCCCTCCTATCTCCTTTCCTATCTCCTTTCCTATCTACTTCTCCTTCACCCCAGAAGTGTTTAAGTGGTGGCCATGAGAAGAAATGTTTGAATTCTTAATAAGCTAAGGAAAGGAGGCTCAATGCTTTATACCAGCAGTACTCAATTACTTTCCCATGAGGGCCACAATATGTCATGTGCTCCAAACCAAGGTGACACAACTGCCACAGCTTTTTTGCACTATGTCAATACAAGTTGTTTTAATTGCAGATGTTTTAGCTCATGTTACCATTCCCACTGAGCAAGCAACGTCTGTAGACGTCCAAAACATCCGTCCATCCAGGCCGTAATCTGGACGTCGACATGATGCCAGAACTAGTGTAAAATAGACGTTTTACCAGGCCTTAAAGTGCCCATGACACCATATCGCATGTTAATTTATTAATTTTCCCCTGAACAAATAACAGTCAAAGGTGTATTTACCTTCGCTAGACGTGCTCTTCAATGTCAACATTTTTATTTTTATTGATTTTTGAGCCGTTGAAAAAGATGTTTCCTCACAAATGTCGACGGTTGGACAAGAAAGCGGCAGAGACGTCCCAGGAGAAGGAGGAGGACTTGACTCTGGGATACTGTGTTGTTTTTAATCGTTGTGGTGGATTTTTTCGGTTCATTTCGTGTTGCTGGTTCTACCTTTTTACTGGTATGCCGGGGCGTCGTGTGGCAGGCTTTTGCTCCAACACTCGAGCAGACGGATTAAGCCGTTTCAAATTCCCGAAAAACGCCGTCCGCCGCGATCAATGGACGAGGCAAGTTCAACGGACACGACAAAAATGGACGCCGAAGGACTTTTGGCTGTTATGTTGGGCACGTTTCGAGGACAGTTGCTTCGACAGCGTGCCCCCGTTAGAGGAGAGTTTGGGACTGAAGTTGCTCCGACCATCAGCTGTCCCAACTATTTTTCCTCGACCCAGACCTGGATCTGAGTGTGAAACCACAAGCACCTGGATCTGAGTGTGAAACCACAAGCACCTGGATCAGCAGTACACACACCAGTAGATCAGGTTGAACAGGATGTAGGCCCCGGGGAAGATCATGCGAGAGTACGTGTCGATGGTGTGAGTGTTCTGGATGATTCGGAAGCCACGCATCCCTTTCTTTTTGGTCTCCATCGTCTCGTTATCCAGGGAAAGATGAACCACGATCCGTTCCGGTTTTTCCGAGGAGTCTTCTGCAGCCATGGAGGCCCTGGTGTAGCCCGCCAAGCTGTCGGCGTCCGCCTCGCTGTACATGCCATCCAGCATCATGGTCTTAGTGTGAGACATGCCACAGGAACAGGGGAGCGTCTGCGACTGTGTGAGTGAAAGCAAAGGAATCAGGACTGATGGAAACACTTCTTCGTACACTGTGGACTCATAAGTAACTTCTGAAGTGATGTAACTTCTGAAGTGATGTAACTTCTGTACCTGTTCTGCAACTTTCTCTCTGAGCTTGCGTTCTTTCCCGTCCCTCAGTGTTGTCAGGTAGTTGACGGCAGCATATTCAAGAACAGACAGGAAGACAAAGACAAAGCTGACCCAGAGGTAAATGTCCACAGCTTTGATGTAGGAGACTCTGGGCATGGAGGCGTTCACTCCAGTGATGATGGTGGACATGGTGAGCACCGTGGTGATTCCTGAAGAAAGAACACACAACTTTGTGTTAGCACTGCAGTGCATGAGGACCATGTAAGCCCCGCTCACAACCCGCCGTACTTGCAAATGTGTGTTGTCTACTTGCAAAAACGTGGGCAAAATTTGGGGATCCGTACGTGGTGAGTACCGCCTCTGTACGGATTTGGGAGCACGCCGTAGCATTTTCGTGCATGAGGAACTTTCGCTGCGTTCGGGCTGTGGATTCACCGCCGTACAGATGACGCGCGTGACCTCTGCAGCTAATGAGTGCACAACAATTGTTCCCACGGTCACTTGCTCTACGGACGGCGCACTCATCACCTGCGGCATCTGGAGGCAGCAGCAGCTGGGACATCGGGCGGGAAAACTCACGTTCATCACACTTGTTCCCACTTACAACATGCAAGTGAGTGAGGACACCGTACGTGAGCAGCACGTGTAAGTAGGGCCTCCGTAGGATAACGTAACAATCACACAGAGATCGCACGTTGTAAGCACGTTGTAAGCACGTTGTAAGCACGTTGTAAGCATGTTGTAAGCACGTTGTAAGCATGTTGTAAGCATGTACAACTCACTTACCACATGTGCAACGTACGATGCATCCAATCGCTCATGGCCAGGCGTTGCATACAGGCCACGTACTTACACCGTGCGTTGACGTACTCCCTGCTCTTGCCACTCCCTCCCCACGTTTTCAGATAAACGTGGCGACCGCGGCCTCCCCAAAGACGTACGAACTAAAAAGAAGCACAGTGGGTTGTGACCGGGGCTTTAAGAAATGACATAGGATCATATCATTTCCTTTTTATACCCAGTACAAATATACGATTTAAGTGTTGATTACTTGTGTGATTCTCTAGTTGCTTCTCCATTCAGTGGCAGCATTTCCATTCATTTCCATCCATCCATCCATCCATCCATCCATCCATCCATCCATCCATCCATCCATCCATCCATCCATCTCCTCCCTCTTATCCGTTTCTGGGTAGTGGGGGTGTCAGTCTGAGCACCGTCACCCAGATCACATAGCACCATTAAGAACCTTCCTGCAGGTGGAGAGCCCACAGGAAGGTGGAGAGCCCACAGGAAGGTGGAGAGCCCACAGGAAGGTGGTGCCCGGTGTGGGACATGAACCCTCTACCTTGAGACTGAGAGTCTCATGCTCTACCTACTGAGCTGGACGGGACATGAACCCTCTACCTTGAGACTGAGAGTCTCATGCTCTACCTACTGAGCTGGCCTGTGTCATTCATTTCCATGTTCTGGAAATTAAAGTTTTACGATTTTATAAGTTTCATTGAAGAACACTCCAGAGAGACTTAGTCTCTTGGACATTGAAGGAGCCAGAAAGTGGGTGGGCCGGCACCCGGGGGGGCGGAGTTGGGGGGGCTCTCGGCCCGCTCGGCCCGGGGGCCCTGCTCCGACCTTTTCTCGGCTTGGCGGCTTGGGTCGGGGCCTGGGGCCCTGTGCCCTTTATCTTTCTCTTGTGGGCCCCTCTTGCCTGGGGGGGATTCCTCTCTGCATTCTCCGTCGGGTGCTTTTTGGGCGGGGGCGTGGCTCTCTGGGGTGGTTCGCTGGGGTCTCCCCGGGCCTGGGGGGCTGCCGTCTGCCGGGGTGGCGGTGTCCGGGCCCGATGGCCTCGGGCCCTGGGGTGTCGCTACGGGGCCCCCCACAACAGTTCCGGCCACACCCAGTGGACACACACACACACACACACACACACACACACACACACACACACACACACACACACACACACACACACACTCACACTCACACTCACACTCACACTCACACTCACACTCACACACACACACACACACACACACACACACTTCCACTCCTCACTAAAGGTGCTTCTGAAGTTGCTTGTTCTCTATCATCATTTGTTCAAACTTTAAAGATCATGTTCCTCTTTTGTTGTTGCTTCTTTGTTCATTCATGTTCCTGCTTCATTTTACTGTCTAGATAGAGCTGCTCAGGCTGGTTAATCTAGAAAATCATCTTACTGTCTAGATAGAGCTGCTCGGGCTGGTTAATCTAGAAAATCATGTTACTGTCTAGATAGAGCTGCTCAGGCTGGTTAATCTAGAAAATCATCTTACTGTCTAGATAGAGCAGCTCAGGCTGGTTAATCTAGAAAATCATGTTACTGTCTAGATAGAGCTGCTCAGGCTGGTTAATCTAGAAAATCATGTTACTGTCTAGATAGAGCTGCTCAGGCTGGTTAATCTAGAAAATCATGTTACTGTCTAGATAGAGCTGCTCATGCTGGTTAATCTAGAACATCATGTTACTGTCCAGATAGAGCTGCTCAGGCTGGTTAATCTAGAAAATCATCTTACTGTCTAGATAGAGCTGCTCAGGCTGGTTAATCTAGAAAATCATCGTACTGTCTAGATAGAGCTGCTCAGGCTGGATAATCTAGAAAATCATTTTACTGTCTAGATAGAGCTGCTCGGGCTGGTTAATCTAGAAAATCATGTTACTGTCTAGATAGAGCTGCTCAGGCTGGTTAATCTAGAAAATCATCTTACTGTCTAGATAGAGCAGCTCAGGCTGGTTAATCTAGAAAATCATCTTACTGTCTAGATAGAGCTGCTCAGGCTGGTTAATCTAGAAAATCATTGTACTGTCTAGATAGAGCTGCTCAGGCTGGATAATCTAGAAAATCATTTTACTGTCTAGATAGAGCTGCTCAGGCTGGTAAATCTAGAAAATCATCGTACTGTCTAGATAGAGCTGCTCAGGCTGGATAATCTAGAAAATCATTTTACTGTCTAGATAGAGCTGCTCAGGCTGGTTAATCTAGAACATCATGTTACTGTCTAGATAGAGCTGCTCAGGCTGGTTAATCTAGAACATCATGTTACTGTCTAGATAGAGCTGCTCAGGCTGGTTAATCTAGAAAATCATCTTACTGTCTAGATAGAGCTGCTCAGGCTGGTTAATCTAGAAAATCATTTAACTGTCTAGATAGAGCTGCTCAGGCTGGTAAATCTAGAAAATCATGTTGCTGTCTAGATAGAGCTGCTCAGGCTGGTTAATCTAATAACAGTTGTAAAGTATTTGGATCAGTGTGATAACTGCAAATAATATATGTAGCATAACAAGGGTATTTATATGATATCCCCCCCCCCCCCTCAACTTCTCTTCTCTCTCTCTTTGAGCAAAAAGAAACGGGCTGACAAAGCCGCCTGGTGGAGTGGGTGAGACCGTGTTGCTCCGAGACCCCCTCATGCATGCGCGCGTGCGACGGCGTCTTGTTTATTTGGTTGCTAAGCAACCGCTGCACCCCCAGAAAGAGTGAATCAAAAAGCCTCTAGTGGTTGCGTGGGTCATCGCAATCCCTCTTGACGTCCACCTGGTGGACGCATCAAGTCATTGCGCTCTGCCTCTGTGTGCCGCCACATGCCCCTAGTGGTCGTCACGGTCACCACACTTACCCGCCAAAGTCTGCCTCCACCTGGTGGACGTTCGAGGTCATTACACCCATTCACCCATTCACCCTCATCACTCAACACACACACACACACACTCTTTGTACATAGGGTTTGCTGTTTAATAGATTAGATCGCCGTGATACTTGGATGTGTTGATTTATGAGATGATTTCTGAATTAGATTGTTATATTTTTACACAGAAACATTAACTAACATAAATAAACCTTTTTCTAAACGAGACTGACATTTTGCTAATTAGCTATTTACAGATTCACTGGTGGTGCCCCAATTTATTATTCATAGATGAAAAACGAATTTATTCAAATTAATAATTTTTCATTAATAAATAATTTGCGATAATTTATTAACTTTAAGTAATTACTCAATTACTTTAGGAGTTGTTAATGAGTAAATTACCGTTTACTTCCATTAATAATTTCTAATTTTCATTACTTCCATTGATTTATTACTTTCAGTAATCTATTACTTTTAATACTAATAATCAATTATAAATCCCAACAATAGTGACGCTTTTAATTACCATTAAAAGTTGTGAATGCGCCAGACCCCCTCAGGAGGCTCTGCTAGCTCTGTATTCATAATTAGACTAGCTAATTATCTGAATCAAAACATAGAAAGACGAGGCTGAAGTCTTTCTTACCGGCTAGTTCATCCTCAGCCTCCATGGCAAAGCTCTGAAAGATAGACCTCTCCTAATGTCCAAATCCTGTGGCTCAATCCTGAACAACAGTGACACTTGGCCATGAACCAAAAAAGGGCTTATGTGTGATTTCAGCAAATAGAAAGTTTTCATTTATTTTTCATTATTATTCAATTCCAGCCAAACGCACTGTATGTGTGTTTATAAACCACATTACAACAATCTTGCCTTTTTTAGATTGAGATAGCCCCCAGTGATGAAAATGATTGTACTTTGAGACAGCTAGTGTTAGTGCTAACAGCTCTTATTAGGATGACTCTTTTATTAACATACTTGTAAACAAATACAAACAGATGCTTCATTCGTCCATTTTAGAAAATGAATGTGTTTTGGGTCTGGTTTACTTGAAATGACAGTTAGTCTGAGTTCAGGAAAAACAAAAGGTAGATCAGGTATCAGTGGCAGCGTCAGGGCCTGAAGGCTTCTCTACAGGAATAAGAAAAAGATCAGAATCAGACTGATGTTGATCATATTTGGTCCATCAATACTTCTTCAATAAATCCAAACTGTCTCTCTGCTTCCTCTCATAGTTTCTCCCCTGACAGCTGCTTCCTGACTGAACTTCCATATTAAAGCTTTTAACCAATCACAGTCCAGCCATCACCTGTTGCCGGGTAAAGAAACCTGCCTGAGGCCTTCAGGTTCAGTTCTGCAGGCGTCTGCAGTGTAAAATAAGAGTCGGTCGCTGCTGCTTCAACCAATCAGCTTTAGATATTGACGACTCAGGACCTTCTAGAAGGCCGAGGGTGACGTCAGCATATTCCAGCCCTCTGATTGGACGGTCTGAGAGTTCACTCTCCAGCTAGCTGACTGCATCTGGAGCAGCTGCAGGAACAAAGTACAGTTGGTTGGTTTATTAGAGGTTTAGTCAAACTACAATGGCTGAAGGACAAGATAAAGAGTTTGGTTGCAGATTTATTGTCAAAACCATTTTCAAGAGGGACTTTTCCTGGAGGTCTTGAACGCACCGCAGCACTCCAAACGCACGGAGGTCGGGTACAATTTACTTGTGCTCAATACAAACTCCTTGGCAGGATTCAGGATTATGTTATTTGCCATTATATTATATCCAAGACCACGGAAAGTTGACGCTCGTCTCCGTCCTCAACCCCCAGAAGGTTTGGGAATAGCAGCTGCTTCTCTATGCCGCTGCAGCAGAAGGAGAGACTGAACTCAGATTGTTTTCATCAGTAAAGGTATTTATTCTGGCTACACGAGTATCTAATGCAAAGGCTCTTTATACTGCATTTCTGCATGGTAACTTGGTTTTTGTAGCCATAAAAAGTCATTGAGGGGTGGATTGACTCAGACCAGCTCTAGTGAAGGCTGAGGTCTGAAATGTCCTCTACAGGCCAGCTGCCACTGGTCAAAGCTCACATGCTTTTCTACTGGTGGACACCATCCAGCTCCACGGTGTCCATGGTGTGTTTCTGAGGTACTTTTGTCGGCTCCAAACGATCTGGTCATTCCCATCTGACCTCTCTCATCAACAATGTGTTTTCATCTCCGGAGCTGCTCCACAATAGACTGCTTTTCTTTGTTTTCGTCATTCTGAATGAAGTCTGTGGAGTGATGTGGTAAAAATCCAAGAGATCAGAAGTTTCAGAAACACTTGTCTACAGCCCGTATGCCAACAACTATTAGACCAGGAGTGCCCAACCAAGTCGACCGTGAGGGGTGTGGGAATAAAAAAAAAAAGGCAGTGTATATTTGTCCAGTCATGGAACTGAAACGACTTTGGCTATTAGTCTGGCAAACGCTCTGATTGATTGATCCCCATGACGTCATTGACTGTTATTTTTCCGACTGTCAATACTCATGTATTAAGGTCTATTAAGGCTGACTTAGCGTGTACATATGATTATATTGTCTTGTTGCCGTCATGCCCACTGTGCATTGTGTGTAACACCCTGAGTCATGATATAGTTTAGAGAGTTTCTTTTCCTCCGCTTAGTAAAATGCTTAAATTCAGCGGGTGGTCTCGTCTGATCTGAGGTTGAAGGTGTTAGTGTTTGGCGGGGGAGAGTTTCCAGCAAGCCGCCAGGGCCCCGGCCGTCCCCGCATACAACCCAGTTTGAGGCGAGCACACGTAACGCTGGCAGCACGGAGACCTCTCATTCCTCAGAATTCCCCAAAATCCCATGGCGCACTACGTTTCGGGCAAACGGGGCTGAACATAGTGTAAACCTAGTTAAGGTGGTTCAGCAGAGGGACATTCTGGGCCAGATTGCCTGAAATCAAGGACTTCCTGAAGCTTTCAAAAGATGTGGATTACAATCCAAAGTGAGAGGGCACCCAGTGGCTTTTAGGTTGGTCTTTCCTCACTGAGATCAGTGAGGAAAGACCAACCAGTGATCTCACTGGCGAGATCAATGAATTGAATTCCGAGCTGCAGGGCCAGGGTGAGGACGTCGTCAGCATGATGAGTTCAGTCAACATGTTTAAAAGGTTCAGCTGATGTCCAGCAGGCTGCAGCCTGGTAACCTGGGCAACGTCCCTCACATGCAGGCAGAACTACAACGTCAAGGGAAAGCTGTGACAGCTTGACGGTGCACCTCATGAGGAACATGTTCAGAGCATCTCCTCAGAGTGTGAGAGGCGTCTTACTGACTCTGCCTCCACTGAGCCTGGAACCAGCGATACGCGTTATCCATTTAGTGCAGGGGTCGATGTTGGTGACACTGCAGCTAAAGTCAAATCACTTGTCGACTGAAAGCTCTGCTCTGGAGAATGGACTCCTGAAGTTGCAAATTGACATTGAGATCAAACCCAGATCAACATCTGCTCAACCTGGAGAGTTCTGGAGACGACTGGTGGAGGAGAAGAATCCCAGGCTCAGAAGATGTGAACCTGACAGCTCTTTTTAGGATCAGCTGATTTGTGTGAGTCTGATTTCTCTCTCATGAAAATCATCAAGTCCAAGTTCAGATCAACAATGACTGATGACCACCTTGCAGCCTGCCTACGCCTTGCAACCAGCTCCTACAGTCCTGACCATGAGCAGCTGGCCTCCTCCTCCCAGCTCCAGGTCTCCCACTGACGGAGAAAGAGATTTCCCTTGTTCACACTCAGACTACCTGTTTGGTATCTGGTTCATAGTGAGGTCAGTCATGGCTGGAGCTCATCATGCAGATCTGTGTGTGTGTGTGTGTGTGTGTGTGTGTGTGTGTGTGTGTGTGTGTGTGTGTGTGTGTGTGTGTGTGTGTGTGTGTGTGTGTGTGTGTGTGTGTGTGTGTGGTGCTTACTCCCACTTTGTTCAGGGTGGTGCTTGATCTTTTCCCTGCTTGTCTGTGCTCATACAGAACAACACAGGATTGACACTGTTCGTCTCATCTCACACAAGGAAACAATAACACACTGGCAGATTCCTGAAAGCTTGATAAGAGGCTTTGATTCACTTTGCTGCCGTCCCTTGTGAACAGGCTTCTATTTTCAGGTCATTTAGGTGATTGAAGAAGCAGAAGAGCCGCTGTGCTACATGTCCTCTCACCCAATGAGACCCTGGCGGGCACGGCCCTGCGGTCGATCCAGAAGGACACCCAGGACAGCATGACCATCAGGGTGGCCGGGAAGTAGGTCTGCAGCAGGAAGAAGAAGATGTGACGCCGCAGAGTGAAGTTGATGTACAGACGGTTGTACCAGCCTGCAGACACAGTGAGAAGGTGTTCAGAGTTAACAAAGTGCTAAACTGCTGAATTGTTAATGGGTTGGTCTGATGCAGCACTTTGGAAACTTCTAAAGCCGTCCCAAAGCACCATTACTCCCTTTGTGATGTGCACAGAGCTCCGTCCATCCACTGGGAGCAGTTTGGGTTCCAGCATCCTGCTCAAAGACACTTTGACATATGGACAGACGAGGGGACACATACGCAATATTTTGATTGAAAGACAACCTGCTCTACCAAACTGAGCAACACACAGCAAATGATCAGGAAAAGTACGGAATGATGTGAATCTCCCAGCTAATTTGCTCCGGGATGGAAACATCTAGAGAGACTTCTGGAAACCTGATCAATACTTGGTAATAGATGCTGTTATTGGACTCCAGTGGAAATCAGAAACAGAGCGAGATAGACTGCTGCAGAACAATAATCTGGGAAATAAAGAATATAATGATGCCAGCCTGGTGTTATGCTCCAGGCGTAGTGTTTCTGAGAGGAAGAGCAGATATCATGAACACTCACTGGCCACATTGATTGGGTTTTACACAGAAAAGCTTTTAGTTCCTGCAACACATTCCTGCTCTGAAACAGCAAAATACTGAACTTCACAAATCCTTCCAAGTTGTGTTGATCACAATCATACGACCATATCAGTACCTGTAAGAGGCATAACACACACACACACACACACACACACACACACACACACACACACACACACACACACACACACACACACACACACACACACACACACACACACACACACACACACACACACACACACACACACACTCAGAGAGAGCTAGAGAGAGGTCGGGTGGTAGTAGAGAGGTAGAGATAGAGAGGGGTAGAGCGATATGTAGAGTGGAAGAGAGACAGAGAGAGAGGTGGGCAGAGAGGGAGGGGTAAAGAGAGTTAGTGGGGGCAGAGAGAGCGGTAGGTAGAGAGAGGAGGGGGCAGAGAGGTAGGGGTAAAGAGAGTTAGTGGGGGCAGAGAGAGCGGTAGGTAGAGAGAGCGGTAGGTAGAGAGAGGAGGGGAGCAGACAGAGCGCGCGAGAGAGAAAGACATGGGGCAAAGACAGGGAGGGCGGGGCAGAAAGAGTGGAAGAGAGAAATCCTGCCTCATCAGGGACCACTTTGTGGACGGGTGGCTGAACCTGATGTGGATTCCTGAGACCCGGGACAAGCCTGAGGTTTGTTATCAACCTCTACTCTGAATGAAGCCTGTCCTCCTGGTTACTGGTTACCTACAGAAAGCAGCACTGGTCGTGGTGGCAGGCTGCTGGGAATCCACTGTCCCCCTTTCCTACAACAGTACTGCTCCTCTACCGACCACCTCAACTGAACTCAGTTTTTATACCAGAGAAACAATACCTCCTTTTTGCTCTGTGGTCACAGTTCAGCCATTCTGCCCCCTCCACTCTTTGACCAGGCGACCTTGCCTGAACCCTGCTTGTTACCCCAGCCTTCTGTCCCCGACCTTGAGATTCTGGTAATTCCCTTTTCAATAGAGACTCTTGTTTTTTGCCACACTGGTGGCTGCTCTGTCTGGAGCTTCGCCTGCTGGACTTTCCATTTTTCAATCACCTGTATGACCTTCAGACTTTATTAAAGCCCTCACCAACGGTATCTGTGTGTCCGCTGTGCTGCCGTTGGGTCGCAAACACATCTGTTACATCTGTTCAGCATCTGCAAATACTATTATTCTTGGGGACCGAAACATCCACATTGACACCCCCTCCTGTTGTCCAGCTGAATTTTTGCACACACTGGACTTTCTAAGCTTAAATCAGAATGTTCAGACCCCCACCCACACCAAGGGGCACATCCTGGACATGTTTATCTCTGATTTTAAATCCATAACAAATCTTCAAGTATACGACCTCGGTGTCTCAGACCATACATTTATTTCCTTCGCAGTATCCTTTCTGCCCCCCTTCTCAAAGCCTAAATGCCAAATCCATTTTCACAATGTCAAAAACATCAATCCCGACTATCTTTGATCAAACCTCCTGCATCGAGCCTCGGTCAGCTTCTCTTCAATCACTGAATCAGTGGACCACTACAATAAAGCTCTGAGTGATCTTCTGGATCTCCACACCCCTCTTAAACACACCCGCTCAGCAGCCTGGTACTCCTGCGGGCTGCAGACACTCAAGACTGCTGGCCATGTCCTTGAGCAGCAGGTGAAAACATCTGGTCTCTCTGTCTATAGGCGAGCATCAGAAGGCCAACGTCACTTGAGGACGCACAGTTATACTCTAATATCATTAATAGCAGCCCTGGAAATTCCAAGCAGCCTATCCCTCCTTAAACCGAGGTCCCAAACACACCTGGAATACTCAGAAGAGACTCCTCACCTGTTTCACAGCCAAGATCGACACCATTCACACTCATCTTTCCAGTTACCCAGCTCCAGTCCTCCGCCCTCTTCAGCGCTACCTGGAAGTCTCACAGGCTCAAGTAGAAGTCCTCATCCGAAATGAAAGTGTGCCATGTCCACAGAGACATGATGAAGCCCCAGGTCGGTCCCGAGCCCCTGAAGCCCCTCCTCAGGCACCATCTCCACCTGCTCTGCTCCAGCCCGACAGTGACTCCAGTGAGGGAGATCTATAGCTCCTTGTGGAGTATAGTATATTATCCGTTTCCGGGTGGTGGGGGTGTCAGTCTGAGCACCATCACCCAGATCACATAGCACCATTAAGAACCTTCCTGCAGGTGGAGAGCCCACAGGAAGGTGGAGAGCCCACAGGAAGGTGGAGAGCCCACAGGAAGGTGGCGCCCGGCGTGGGACATGAACCCTCTACCTTGAGACTGAGGGTCTCATGCTCTACCTACTGAGCTGGCCGGGGGACATGAACCCTCTACCTTGAGACTGAGTCTCATGCTCTACCTACTGAGCTGGACGGGGGACATGAACCCTCTACCTTGAGACTGAGTCTCATGCTCTACCTACTGAGCTGGACGGGGGACATGAACCCTCTACCTTGAGACTGAGTCTCATGCTCTACCTACTGAGCTGGCCGGGGGTGGTGTTGTCTGCAACCTTTTTAATAAAAAAAACCAAAACACCCTACCGCACTGCCACAATCATTTCCAGGACCTCCCTTGGTCGTGTCATTGCCCAGTATGGAATTTCATTTCATTGCTATGCCGACGACACCCAACTATACCTGAAAACTGATTCATTCTCTTCAACTGCTCTGCCATCATCATCGTCATCGTCATAATTGCCATCAACACTCTCAGCACTCACTGCTTGCCTGGAGGAGGTAGAGGTATGGATGAGGCAAAACCTCCTTCAGCTAAACTGCACAAAGTCCAAAGTCATAATTATTGGCAGCCCCCACCAGGTCCAATCATCCTCCATAACCTCCATCTCTATTTCTGAACAAAATATCCCCCTTTCATCAGCTGTCACCAACCTTGGTGTGGGACTGGACCCACACCTAACTTTTAAAAATCATATCAAGTGTCTGTGTAAATCCTGTTAAATACCATCATAAGAACATTGCCAAACTCCCTCACCAGACCTCATGCTGAGAAGCTCATCTACACCTTCATCTACACCTTCGTCTACACCTTCATCTCCTCCAGGCTGCAGCACCCTGGGCTGCTCACTCACACACACACACACACACACACACACACACACACACACACACACACACACACACACACACACACACACACACACACACACACACACACACACACACACACACACACACACACACACACACACACACACACACACACACACACACACACACACACACACACACACACGATCACCAGTCCCGCCAGTGATGGTAAACTACGTTGTAGTCACAGCTGCCCTGGGGCTGCTGACGGAGGCCTGGCTGCCATTTTGGGCCAACGGCCCCTCCGACCACCACCAACATTCATGCACCATTCATACAAGGCAAAGTGGGTAAAGTGCCTTGCCCAAGGACACAACGACAATGACTTTGATAGAGTGGGATTCGAACTGCCACCGGTTATTGGAAGACCGACTGTACCACTGAGCCATGATCATGTTAGTACACCCTGCCACCTTCAGAAATCTAACTCCGCCTCCTCAGACAACCTGAGCAGTTACAAAGCTTGAGTTGAGCCGTTCAGGGAAATCTAGTCACTGTAAAGTCATCTCCAGCTCTACTAACACCACTTAGCATGCCTTAGCCTCTGTCGAGTATTGTTTAGGAGAAATAACCCCTGTGTGTAGTCAGAGATCTCACAGGAGATCGTAGGGAGATGAGCTCCTCCGTTAGCAGCTTCAGTACAGGTAGAACCACCTTACTTAGCTCCACTAACCCGGGTTGAGCAACTTCTCAAGACTAACACCCCCACGGTTATAAACCTTCACAGATACATCTGACATAGTCTCTGCAGTGCTATTTTAACCTCTGTGGACCCACAGAGCCAAGAGTTGTGATTTCTTCAGAACCTAATGTGTACAGTTGAAATCTCTGTAGTGAAGGTTGGGTTTTGGAAGGGAACACACACGTACACCTCCACACACCACACTTCACTCTCTCACTCCTAGCCGGAGCAGGTGCACCAAGACCCCCCAGAGGGCTGGTGGCTTATGGACGCCTGCTCACTGGTGAACCATCGCCGATGTCGTTGCACACGCCAAGTGCAACCACCTCCAAATGTTTCAGATCAGACTCGACTCCCTGCATCCGGTACCTCCGCTTTTGTAAACTGGTCCACAAACATGTCGCGAGCTAATCCCTATCCTCCGGGAGGTGTGGGAGGAGCCTACTAACTGTTTTCTAACCACCTGTCCCCCTTTCCCTTTCCTTTCTTCAACTCTGGTACTTCATTTTCATTCATGTTTGGGAAACTGTACGAAATGAGTCTTGTGGTAGTAGGTAGTTAGAAAAGAAGTTAAAGGTCTGCCCAGACTAGTCTCTCTGTCTGCCCAGACATTAGTCTCACACATGAACTGTATGAACTGTTGGACTGTTGTGGACATGATGTTTTCCAGGACATCCGGACGTTCACATGGACTCCACGATCACATGGACTATATGGCCCAGGTTTGCTCCAAAGACTGTGAGCAGTATCCCACTCTTCGGAACAAAGGGGGGATGTTGGGCTGAAGATTCCAGTGAACTGCTCCAAGCAGTTCTGTGACAGAGGTGAACCACCAGGGACAATGGACAGGACATAAAACAGCAGGGAGCCGGCCAGAGATAACCAATGAGGATGGTCGAACCCGACCCAAACCCCACAGGGGTCCAAAATTCAAACTTGGTCAAACTGCCTTCCAACCAACTGTCCCCTGCTTCTCATCCCAGCCACCAAGAGGGACACACGTCCCCGCTGCCTCGGGACGGTAAAGAGAGCACCAAGTGGACCCACGGAACTGAACCAGTTAGATTAGCGTGAAGCGAACATGCAATGTGTTTCAATGTGTCATTACCGCTGCAGCTCCTCACGAATCTGCAGCGGGTAGTGTACGTGTTCACGTGCACCATCGCAGTACGGACTCGGGTTTTCCACCTCAGAACCAGAGGTCCAAGTGAGCTCCAGGCCCACTGGGAGCTCTGTGGAGAACTGGGTTGCAGAACCGAACCTCGCCAGAACTCTGTCTTTCTCCTCTCTGTCCCCTCCCCCCCTTCACTGACTTGCTGCTCGTCTTATCTGATCAAGATAAGCTCTCACACACACACACACACACACACACACACACACACACACACCCCCACCCACCCACCCACCCACCCACCCACCCACCCACCCACCCACCCACCCACCCACCCACCCACCCACCCACCCACACACACACACACACACACACACACACACACACACACACACACACACACACACACACACACACACACACACACACACACACACACACACACCACACCCACCCACCCACCCACCCACCCACCCACCCACCCACCCACCCACCCACCCACACACACACACACACACACACACACACACACACACACACACACACACACACACACACACACACACAAGGCCACTTTTAGAAAGAAGAAAGGTTTAAGTAATTTCTTTCATATACCAAGTCACTATTTAATATATTCCTGTATCCTCTTCAGCCTCTGTTTAACACCGGTTATTAACCGTTATAATATTCATTCAACCAATACTGTACTTACCATAGCTTATATATTTGTTAAAAAAAGTCTCCCTCCCTCCCTCCCTCCTTCCCTCCCTCCTTCCCTCCCTCCCTCCTTCCCTCCCTCCTTCCCTCCCTCCCTCAGTCACTGGGGCAGGACACATTCCTCCACCATTTACTCCATGGGTAAAGCACTGCTCTGAGAAAACAGGATCCTTTCCACCACCTCTTTTTTTCTTGTTTGGATCCTTGCTGCTCGTGAGGAAAACACCAACACATAGTTTTCTCTTTTCCATGAACAACATGAGGATGATTTTGTTATTTCACTCCATTTGCAGCATTTTTCTGTTTTTCCAATCAGCCTGATTATTATTCCGTAATAACATTTTCACCCTGAACCAGCTGAAAATGTACTTTTACTTGTAGGATTTAGAAGTAATCTACTTCAGTACTTTTGGAAACATGGGTGACTCATGTCTGGCATGTGACACCCTTTAAATTTGAGTTGCTATTGATCATCTGATTGAACTCCTCCATGTAATTCTCAGTTATTTATGCTGGAGGCTTTGAGGTCCTGAGGAGACACAACCAGAGAGGAAAGGGTGAAAGACTGGGAGCTGCTTTGACCTTCTGACCTGTGCTGCTGTAGAAAGCCAGTCTGGAAGTGGTATGAAACTTCTGGATGAGGAACTGGGACAGAGAAATCCTGTCGTCTGTGCTCAGCGACTCGTCTCCACTTTTCCAGTACAGCATCAGATCTTCATCGGTGTATGCATCTGGTCCCAGAGAGCCGGAGGAGAGAAAGGATTAGTGTCAGGCTCTGAAATTACTACATGCATACAGTTCCTAAGCTTCACATGTTAGTACTCTCGCCTCAGAAGCCTCGGTCCCATCGCACAGTATGTGCCAGTAAAGCACACCCACACCTAACTGTTGCCAGGTTCCACCACCACCTGGTGGTTAACGACACAGGTATGTGAAGTCATTACGCAACAGCAGTTGGGCGAACACAGAAGCGGCCCGCGGCCGCAGCCGCAGCCGCAGCCGCAGCCGCAGCTCAGGCGGCCGTCTGAGGAAATGCTTGAGCTTCCTTTCTCCCTGACATAGAGGAAAACCTTCTCATTCTAGGAGCTCCTGCTCAATTTCCTCCTCTCCTGTTATGGAGACGAGCATCTGCAACTCGTTGGAAGGTGGTGGTGCTGTGTCGTGCGCCGACATTTCAATAAACCAAGCAAACAAAACAGCGTATGTAAAGAACAACGGGAGGGTTAATAGTGCCGGTGAAATATTTATGTAGTGGTGCTTGTCCAGAGGGACAATCAGCAGACGGTCGCTCCTCTGGATGAAACCTGTTCCGTCGTGCTCGGTACCTCAATGGAAGAGTGACGAAAAAAATATAACCGGTGGTTACGTTTTTTCGGTACCATCCACCACTTTTGTCAGTGGGGACGTATGGGAACCGTCCCGCCCCGCTCCATCCCGGCACAAACAGTACTGTGGGACGGCGGTTCTAGTGAGAGGGACCCCAGTGGATTCCAGGTGAGGCCTGCAGGAGCTTCCAGTGGGAGGTTAGGATGTACTCCAGTTTCCTCCCATAATCCAACAAAGATTAAGGCGAGTTTGAGTGTGAGATTGGCTCCGTTGTGTCACTTGTTAAAATAGCTGTGAAATTGCCAATTGAAAGATACAAAGCAATCATCACAATGATTGCTTTACTTTTAATTTTCATTCAGTCAGGTTGTCGTAAACTCTTCAAAACCTCAATGGTGAGAAAATATAGTGATGTTACACATCTATAGCTATTGTACATGCAGCAAACAGAACTTTAACATGAACCAAATGAAACGTTATCTCATGAGCTCACAGTGAAGACAAATTGCAGTTCATTGTTTTCTGTACAGCACAGAATGTTTTTAAAACCCCAGACCTCTTTAAAAGCATTCAAATCATTGTTTTGTTTAAAAAAACGGTGTTCAAGCCAGAGTCTGGATTTGATGTTGACTCGCCACACTTCTATGACATCCTGCCCTTCTCTGTTCTCCACCTTGTTCCTCCTGCTGACATATATGGCCATCTTTGCCTCACCTGAGAGGAAGTTCAGGAGCTGCCATTTTGCTTTTGTACTCTTTTTATAGCCTGCTCCCATGATAAAAATCCTCTCAGTAAAAACAACACTAAAAAGAGTAAAAACCATTGTTAAAAGGGTGAAGAAATCTGAAAGTCTCTTGCACTCCGTAAAAACATGATAAATACTTTCTTTTTTTGTGCAAAATGGGCAAGTGTTTAAAACAGCAGGTTTAATAACAGATAAAGTGTTTATAACAGCAGGGTTAATAACAGAGATAAAGTGTTTAAAACAGCAGGATTAATAACAGAGATAAAAGCAGTGGAAGCGATCGCACCGTGTAAAATCCTCCACTGAAGGTCTCCAGTTCGTTTCTTTAGGGGGGGTTTATATAAGATCCTCCACTGGGGACCGGGTCCGCCCTGACCCAGTCTTTGCGACCACACAGTGGGGGGTCTGTTGCTCAGTCCACCCTTGTGGATGCTCTTCACACAGTTCCGATAAAAAGTCTGTTTGTCTGCCTTGTGCAGCGACAGTCTCTTGGGCTGTGTGATTTCTAGGAGGGGGCCGGACAATCCCCCCAGCCCCGGGCTCAGCAGGACCTCAGGGAAGGGGTCTGCAGCGTCCGGGGAGAGTTCTCCTTCGCTGTATCTCCTCAGGAGGCTCCTGTCTCTGGCCGTGAGTGTCGTCCTCCAGGTCTCCAGGAGCCTCTGGGACACCCGGACAGACTGCAGCTTCAGTCGAGAGCCCAGGGCCTGGGCGTCGCTCAGGTCCGGCCCCACAGCATCCACAAGCTGACCCACGGTGAGGGTCCCAGACTGGATCAGCCTTCCCGTCAGCCCAGGAGTTGTTGTTCCGCTGATGTCCAGTCTGGCTCCGTGGATCAGGGGTTCTTTCAACAGCCAGTGCAGAGAGTCGGCTTTCAGGCTCCTTCTATGTGTGAATAAAGCCCAGCATTTAAAAATACTTTGATAAAAAGGAGGAAGCCCCTTGAGATTTAGGAATTTAGAATCAGTTAAAAACAGAACATTATCCAACCCCAACTTACTGACACGCCTCAGGATGCAGCTGGCCACACCTCTCCACACCAGATCTGCCGGGCCTGTGAGGAACCTCTGCAGGAACTGGAGTCTAAAAGTGGCAGTCCGGCTGGCCAAGTGGACAAGGCCCTGACCCCCCTCCTCCCTGTCTAAAAACAGCACCCCCTGTGGCACCCAGTGCAGACCATCCCAGAAGAAATCCATCATTTTCTTTTGAATTTGAGCCAGGAGGCCTGGAGGAGGGTCTACACTGGTGAGCCGATGCCACAGCTGAGATGCTACCAGGTTGTTTAAAACTAAAACCCTACCTCGGAGTGACATCTTGGGGAGGAGCCACCTCCACTTGGAGAGCTTACCCTCAATCTTTTCCATGACGGTCTCCCAGTTCTTCTGAACAAAATGTTCTTTACCCAGATGTATCCCTAAATATTTAAAACCATCTTTTTTCCATGTTAAATTCTGGGGAGGAACTGGGAGACCGCCATGCCGCCTGCCGACAGCGAGGGCTTCACTTTTTCCCCAGTTGACCTTCGCTGCTGATGTCACATTAAAATCCCTTATTATCTTACTTAAAAGGTCTATTTGTTCTTGGCTCCTGATAAAAACAATAAGATCATCTGCATAAGCAGATAAAATCACACCTTCACTAAAACCCGGTAAAAACAGACCCCCTAAACTAGAAGGTATCTTATTGAGGAGGGGTTCCAGGGAGAGTGCATAGAGCATCCCAGACAGGGCGCAGCCCTGCCTGACACCTCTACACACTCTAAAAGGAGCACACAGACTGCCGTTAAACTTCAGCACACTCTCAATGTCTCTGTACAGAACCTTGATCTTAGCTATGAAACCAGAACCCGAAGCTTTCCATGACCCTCCAAAGGAAGTCGTGTTCAACGCGGTCAAAAGCCTTTTCTTGGTCTACTGAAATTAGACCAGCATCTATGTCCAAAGAACTAGAGACTTCCAAAATATCACGAATCAGGTGGACGTTGTCCACCATGGACCTGCCAGGGACACAGTAGGTCTGGTCCCGGTAGATGACCTGCTCCATAACCCTCCCCAGCCTGGAAGACCAGTACATTGGACAGGAGTTTGTAGTCCACACAGAGCGAAGACACAGGGCGCCAGTTTTTGATGTCCTGCAGGTTCCCTTTTTTAGGGAGCAAAGTGAGGACTGCCCGCCTGCAGGACACTGGCATGGAACCAGAGGCCAGACACTCATTAAATACGTCCAGGACATCCTTACCTAGGATGTCCCAGAACGCTTTATAAAACTCAGCGGTGAGCCCGTCAATCCCAGGAGACCTGCCCGTTGCCATTGCCTGCAGTGCCGCCCGCAGCTCCTGCATTTCCAGGCAGGCCTCCAGCTGTTTGTTGGTCTCCTCGGAGACTTGAGGCAGTCCCCGCAGGAACCCCTCGAGGAGACCTTGCTCCTCCTTGTACTCACTCCGGTACAGGGACGCGTAGAAGCTCACCGCTCTTATTCGCATCTGGCTTGGTTCTGAGATCTCCTGCCCCGTGTCAGAGCAGTGCGTGGACCACTTTCCCCTGACCGTTCTTTTTTTTCCAGGCTGAAGAAGAAGCTAGAGGGAGCATCCATCCCAGAGATGGTTTGATACCGGGACCGGACCAATGCGCCCTGCACTTTAACGTTCAGCAGGTCGGCTAAAGCCCTTTTTTTGCTTTTGAGGCTTTCAATATAACCTCGATCTCCTGTGGACTCATTTAGATGTTCCAGTTCCACTATCTCGGTCTCTAGATGCTTCATAGACCTGGTGATGTCACCTGTGACGTTTAGGGTGTCCTGCTGACACAGGAGTTTGACCTGAGTCTTACCGTGGTCCCACCACTGCCTAAGACTGCTAAAATCACCTTCCTCTCTCTAAAAACCTCCAAAAAAACATTAAAGCCTCTAAAACTTCTATCAAAGGTTAAAACTGAATTAAAATGCCAGTAGGCGCTTTTAGGTAAAACCTTTCTGATAAAAATACTATTTAAAAGTAAACAATGATCAGTAAAACCAATAGGTAAAATATCAGACTTCTTAAAGACATTAAAATGATGTTTAAAACAATAAATACGATCTAACCTGGCTGAGGAGACCCTGCTCTCTCTAAAGTGGGACCAGGTGTACTGGGGACAGTCAGGATGCATCCTTCTCCAGACGTCCACTATGTCCTGAGAGTGGACCAGCTGCCTTAAGGCTGAACCATCCTTCTCCAGACGTCCACTATGCCCTGAGAGTGGACCAGCTACCTTAAGGCTGGACCATCCTTCTCCAGACGTCCACTATGTCCTGAGAGTGGACCAGCTGCCTTAAGGCTGGACCATCCTTCTCCAGACGTCCACTATGTCCTGAGAGTGGACCAGCTGCCTTAAGGTTGGACCATCCTTCTCCAGACGTCCACTATGTCCTGAGAGAGGACCAGCTACCTTAAGGTTGGACCATCCTTCTCCAGACGTCCACTATGTCCTGATAGAGGACCAGCTGCTTTAAGGTGCTTAGAGGCTGGATGAGGCTCTGCATGGTTGCGGTCTAACATCACGTCTTCTGTACAATTAAAATCTCCACCCAGAAACAAATAGTCCTCCGACCCACACCCACTGACCACCTCACTTAACTTGAGGACAAACTGCTTCCTCTCTGCACCGGCTGTTGGGGCGTAACAGTTAATAAAGACACATTTAAAATGGTGGAACTGAGCTTTGATTAAAAGCAACCTCCCCTGTACACAGTGCTGGACCTCCAGTTGGGGTTAGAAGCCCTGGAGAAGAGGAGGCCCACTCCTCCACTGAGAGGAGGGTGGAGGCTCTACATGGCCTCCCCTTTCCATTCCCTCCTCCACTCAGCTTCATTACTAAAATCACTGTGGGTTTCCTGAAGGAACAGGACGTCTATCTTTTTAAGTGTGGCTGTCTCATAGATTGCTTGTCTTTTTCTCAGATCTCTGCTCCGTTCACATTTAAAATACCCAGTTTAAAAACATCCATGATAAAAGAGATGTTTAAAACTAGGATAAAAACAAATACATTAATTAAAACAAACTTGGCTGTCAGCATCATCGTCTAAAAGTTTTTTGGCTTTCAGCACAAGTTTCCTTAATCTAAAACCCTCCTGTTCTGTGAGGACAGACTCCTGTTCTGTGAGGCCAGACTCCTGTCCTGTGAGGACAGACTCCTATCCTGTGAGGACAGACTCCTGTCCTGTGAGGACAGACTCCTGTCCTGTGAGGACAGACTCCTGTCTGCTGCTCAGATGGAGTCTGGCCGAAAAAATAAAAAGACTGAGGTCTGGGAAATGGTCCTCTACTTTTACCCCGTGTTGGTTTTTCGTCTGCTGTAAAAACATCTTAAATTTTTCTGCACTGTACGGTACTTTGGATTTTTGAGAACTGTTAAAAGAAATGTCACTGTTATCCGACGCATATTCGTTTCCACTGTCTTCTGACCCCCGATTCTCTCCACACATTTTCTTTGTTTCACTGTTTTTTCTCTTCCTCCTCCTTTTTGCAGGTTTATTTTTTCCAATTTTTTCTTCCTCCATCTCTGCCTCCTCCACCTGTTCTGCCCATGCAGCACTCCTTTCTACTTCCTCCACCTGTTCTGCCCATGCTGCACTCCTTCCTACCTCCTCCACCTGTTCTGCCTTGCTGCTCCCTCCTGCCTCCTCCACCTGATCAGCTATGTTGCTCCTTCCTTCTCCTTCCTCCTCTCTTTCCTGCTCCATATCTGGCTCACTCTTTTTTTCAACCACTTTTTTTTCTTTTTTTCTTTTTTCTCCCTCCACCTCACCAGTGATATTTACATTTCTTTCATTCACGCTGCATTCAGTGTCATTCACTCCTCCTTCCTCCTCCAGCTCCACCCGACATACTCTCCTCACTCACGCTCACATTCACACCTCCACCCGGTGTATTTACACTACTCACCCCGTGTTTGATGCTCTCCTGGTCGGTCACAGCAGCGCGTCTCCTCGGTAAAACCCGAGGAGCGGCGATCGGCCGCTCGGACTGAGCCCCAGCCACCGCGTCTCCCGGGAGCCCGGATCACGGAGCCACCAGTGGGGGGGGGGACCCCCCCAGACGGAGGCCCGCGGCCCCGGCATCGGGGCAGCGGCGGCCGTGGCAGCAGCGCCACGGGACCTCCGCGGAACCGGGCTGAGCCGACTCAGCCCGCCGCGGACAGGACTTCACCGTGTGTCCCTCCTCACCACAGCCGAAGCATTTCATGCCAGCTGAGCTCGCGAAGACAACGTAGTCATAATCATTTCCTCTCACACGGAACCTGAGGTTGAGCTCCTCATTCCGGTTATTGAGTATCAAAATACTTTGTCTTCTGAAACATATTGCGTGTTTCAGCAGCGGAGACTTAATTCCAGACAGGATTTCCTTATAGCCAGACACGGACTTTTCCAAATCTGGAAAGCTCCTTAGTTAAGAGCTCATCTGGAGCATAAGGAGGGACGTTGGACAGGATCACCCGGACAGCAGGCTGGGACAGCGGCTGTACCTGGACCAACCTGTCCAGCACGGTGATTCCCGTCTCCACAACGGAGTTGGCCTTTTCTACCCGGTCCATAAAGATCACCACGGCGCCGTTCATCCGGGCCGCCGCCTTCACGCTGCTGTACCCGACCTTCTCCCCCACAGGCCAGAGCAACCTGCTCCACCTGCTCCACCTGCTTGTAGCTGACCTTCTCCCCCACAGCCAGAGCAACCTGCTCCACCTGCTCCACCTGCTGTACCCGACCTTCTCCCCCACAGCCAGAGCAACCTGCTCCACGCTGCAGGGGAAAGGTGTCGAGATGCGGATCCTGTGTTTGCGGGTGAGCCTTCTCAGCCTCGGACGACATGGCCTCAGCCAGTCGCCGGCAAACACGGAGCACGCAGACCCACCGAAACCCCCGAGAAAGAAGGAAATAAAACAAAAAGTGCTCTGTGATTATTAAACTATAGTGATTGTGGACATTAACAATGAAAAATACAGAAAAAAACGTGACAAACGCTCCCAGCCCTTCCTCACTCCAGCATGCACCGAGAGAGAGAGAGAGAGAGAGAGAGAGAGAGA